>NW_028258316.1:6779137-6931379 GCF_053883595.1 Heterocephalus glaber | reverse complement strand
AATAAAATGGAAAACACAGAAGGAATGAACATTTCCCAGATAAATATGAATTACCAAAATTGAATGAAGACGATATAAAAATTCTAAACACCCCAATTACAATCAGTGAAATTGAAAATGTAATTAAAAATTTACCATCAAAGAAAAGCCCAGGTCCTCATGGCTTCACTGCTGAATTCTATAAGACATTTAGAAAAGAACTATTGCCACTACTCTCTAAACTCTTCAATGAAATTGAAAGGGAAGCAATACTTCCAAATTCATTTCTGGAAGCAAGTGTTACTTTGATTCCAAAAGCAGAGAAAGACCCAACCAAAAAAGAGAACTACAGGCCAAGCTCCCTAATGAACATAGATGCAAAAATCCTCAATAAGATCCTGGCAAACAGAATACAGAGGGTCATCAAGAAGATCATACACCATGACCAAGTTGGATTTACCCCAGGGAGGCAAGGATGGTTCAACATACGTAAATCAATAAATGTAATACACTATATAAACAGAGTCAAGGACAAAAACCACATGATCATCTCAATAGATGCAGAAAAGGCATTAGACAAAATTCAACACCAATTCATGATAAAAACCCTACATAAAATTGGAATAGATGGTCTTTATCTCAACCTGATAAAGGCTATAAAAAAACCAACAGCCAATATCATACTAAATGGTCAAAAACTGAAATCCTTCACACTAAAATCAGAAACACTACACAACTCCTGTTCAATATAGTTCTGGAAATAATAGCCACAGCAATTAAACAAGAGAAACAAATAAAGGGAATAAAAATAGGAAAGGAAGAATTTAAACTGTCATTATTTGCTAATGATATGATACACTACATCAAAAACCCAAAAAACTCTGCCAAAAGACTTCTAGACTTAATTGACAGATTCAGTAGAGTAGCAGGATACAAGGTCAGCACTCAAAAATCAATAGCTTTCTTGTACACAAATAACAGACTCACTGAGAGAAATAAGGGAAATAATTCCTTTCACAGTAGCATCCAAAAAAATGAAATATCTAGGAATCAATCTAACAAAGGAAGCAAAAAGACTCTGCACTGAAAACTACAGCACTCTGAAAAAAGAGATCAAAGAGGATATAAGAAAATGAAAAGACGTCCCTTGTTCCTGGGTAGGAAGAACAAATATAATGAAAATGGCCATGCTTGCAAAACTGCTATACAGATTCAATGAAACCTCCATTGAAATCCCAACAGTATATTTCACAGAACTAGAGAAAACAACCAAAAAATTGATTTGGAACCAGAAGAGATCTAGAATATCAAAAGCAATTCTGGACAACAGAGACATGGCAGGGGGTATCACAATCCCCAACTTGAAACTATACTACAAAGCCACTGTGATAAAAAGAAAAAAAACAGCATGGTACTGGCAAAGAAACAGACCCTAGGATCAGTGGAATAGATTAGAAGATGCAGAAACAACTCCAGACACACTCAGCCACCTCATCTTTGACAAAGGAGAAACCCTCCTTGCTGGAGGAAGCATAGTCTCTTTAATAAATGGTGTTGGAAAAACTGGATTTCAACTTGCCAAAAATTAAAACTAGACCTATATCTCTCACCATGCACTAAACTAAAATTGAAATGGATTAAGATCTAAATATTAAAACAGAAACACTAAATTGGCTGGAAGAGAGGTTAGGTAGAACTCTTGAAGACATTGGTGTAGGAAAAGATTTTATGAACAAAACCTTAGTTGCACGTGAATTAGAACACACAATCAACAAATGGGATCTCTTCTTATTAAAAAGCTTCTGCACAGGAAGAGAAACCACCAACAGTGTGAAGAGACAACTACAATGTGGGAAAAAAATTTTACCAGCCATTCCTCAGACAAAGGACTAGTATCTAGAATATATAAAGAATTTTTAAAAATCAGAACCCCCAAATATAAAGAAACAATTAAAAATGGGCATCTGGAATGAACAGACATTTCTCAGACAAAGGAGTAGAAATAGCAAATAAATATATGAAAAAACGTTCAACATCACTGGTCATTCGAGAGATGCAGATGAAAACAATGCTGAGATTCCACCTCACCCCAGAAAGAATGACTGCTATCAAACAATCAATCAATAACAAATGCTGGCAGCATTGTGGGAAAAAAGGAACCCTTCTTCATTGTTGGTGGGAGTGCAAACTGGTGTAACCACTGTGGAAATCAGTATGGAGATACCTCAAAGAACTAGGATTAGAGGTCCCATTTGGCTCAGCTATTCCCCTCCTGGGTATCTTCCCCAAAGAATTAAAAGAATCATACCACAGCAATATATGCACACCCATGTTTACAGCAGTAGAGTTTGTAATAGCTAGAACTTGGAAACAACCCAATTGCCCATCAACTGGATTCTGGATAAAGATGTGGAGTTTTTTATAAAATAGAGTACTACTCAACCATAAAGAATGAGAAACTAGAGATATTTATAGCTAAAGGAATGTACATCGAGGCCATACTCTTAAATGAAATAAATAGAACATACATGTATAAATACCAAATAGTTTCACTGGTGTGAGAAACTAAAGGTGTAAATAAGGATCAACATGTATAATTGATAATGTGAAATAGGAAGAAAAAGTCTAAAGGAGTAGGGGAAGTGGGAGGGGTAGGGGAAAGGAAAGCAGGCAAAGGAAAAAATATGCGAAAAGGAAAATTGGAAGCAAAGTCTTTGTGAATAGGGAGGGGTGAAGTGTTTAAAGGGAGGGCAGGGGAATGGGGAAAAAATAAGAACCAAGATACATCATGTAAAGGTACAAGTTCCCAATGATGAATGTAGCTGTATTGTATACCCAAAATATACCAATAAACTTTTAAAAAAGGAGAAGTGTTTCTGAGACAGTTAATGTCAAATAGGTGCCAGAGGGAGGCTGTTTCCTCACTGGGGTGACTGGCAGCATAATGGGGAGGCAGCAATGTACCAGAGACCTGTGTAGTATTTCCTGAGATGGCTCACCTGTGAGGACAGTGATTGTCCTGGACACCTGCCCCAAAGCTGGACTGGGATCTTGGGTTTACTTGGGACTAAATTGGCCCTGATTTTCTCTACCCTCCTGGTGCTTAGGCAGCATCCTGGTCCCTGGTGTGGTGAGTCTGATAGGAAGAGCCTTTAGAGAACCAGCTGGCAGGGGTGGCCTCACCTCCCACACCAGATAGCTCTCCATTGCACCTCACACACAAGGCTGAATGATTAAAAAGCAGAAAGTGAAGCTGAGCAAACCTGTAGGCACCTGAGTCTGCCACCCGCCCAGCCCCATCTCCCTCTCCTCTCCTGACCCTAGAGGATCCATATCCACTGCTCCCTGTGGCACACATGGTATCCTCAACCTGGCAGGGTGGGGGTGGCATATATCTGTAATCTCAACATACTTGGAGACTGAGGCAGGAGGACTGAAAGTCTGACCCTGCCTGGACAACTTAGCATGACGCTGTCTCAAAATAAAAAATTGAAGGAACACTGTTCCTCCACTTTGGCAGGAATAAAGCCCTGGGCATATTGGTAAAGCCATGTGGAGGGCCATCCAGCCCTTTGTTTCAGCATCATTTTAGAAAGCAAGTCAGGATGTCTGATATTTTTAAAAACTATATTTTACTTTAGGGACATCAAGTTTTCTCTTATGTTATTCAATTGTCCTGGGCCTGAGCCTTTTACCATAGAGTGGCATTTCTAGTATCAAACTCATCACAGTGAATATTCTTAAGTAGAAGTGGGGAAGTAATGTATAACAAAATTTTGCCTGGGGAGGAAAAGTCCCCAAAACATGAACTGCATGTTGATGAAGACTTTTGTGGTCATTTCAAGAACACTGTATGTTGAACAATAAAACATGAAACTTTAAAAAGCCACAAAATAAAAAATTAAAACTTAGATCACATAGTGATTTACATGTATCTCTTTCATTGACTAAGAAAGAATTAACAAGTAGCAGAAATGTGTCAAACAGAGAAAGATCAATGGATATCAGAGCCAGAACACACAGAGATGGGTTTCACATCTTTGGTGTTTCTATTAAAAAGGCCCTGAGATTCCATTTTGCTGCAGCAAGAATGGTCATCATTGTGACATCAAATGGTAACAAGTGATGAGAAGGCTATGGGCAAAAGGAATCCTTTTACAGTGATGGTTTGATGTAAAGTATTACACTTACCCTAAAATCAGTATGGAGATTCCACACAAAACTGCAATTAGACATTCCACCCAATCCAGCTAGTCCCCCCTCAGCATCTTCTTGAAAGCCTTAAAGACATCATACTCCAGTGATACATGCATACCAATGTTTTTAGTAGCACAATTCATAATAGCTAAATCGCAGAACCAGCCTATATGTCCATCAACAAATGAATAGATAAGGAAAATATTGGTGTGTATACACGATGAGTACTACTCTG
Source organism: Heterocephalus glaber (assembly GCF_053883595.1). NCBI lineage: Eukaryota > Metazoa > Chordata > Mammalia > Rodentia > Bathyergidae > Heterocephalus > Heterocephalus glaber. Next base: position 6,926,968 of record NW_028258316.1, on the reverse strand, counting down.
CCATAAAAAACGAATTTGAGTTATTTGTAGGAAAATGAATACATCTGGAGACTGTAATGTTAAATGAAATAAATCATAGACACAAGCTTAAAAATGGGATGCTTTTTCTTATTTGATAACCAAATATAAAAATTAACAGGAAAATAAAAGATAGATAATATGAAATACGGAGATAAATGGAGGGAGATTGGAGGGAGCAGAGGGAAATGGGATGAAAAAAGAATTAAGATTTGTGATGTACAGGTAGCCACTCCCAGCAATGTATGGAATCATTCTGTACTGTGAACATGTATGAATAGAAAATGAAATTTGTCAGAAAATGAAATAACACTATGTTCTTACATTTAAAACTTTAAATTGGAGAAAGGTATTAAAAACATATAAAATGGAAAAAATAGATGCCAGCTGAAATTTGCATGTTTCTCCTACTGATAGCTCCTCATGGATATCTATTAATTGGCCTGTAATGATTTTGCTTCTCTTCTGTGTATTTTTTGTATATCACATGGTGTAGTCTGGCTGATGCAGTCTTCTTCATGCTAGAAATATATAGTAAGAATACAGCTGGGGATTACTGCTGTTATTTTCCTAGGAAGCAGGTTTGTCTGATGACTACCACAACATCAATAAACCACAAACAAAGCATCAAACAAGACTCTACTGTCACCACAAGGTCTGGTGATATTTACCAGCATTGGTATCTGGGTCAAATGGACATTGACCACCCCTCTCCATAGGGTCATTGTGAGCTTGGGTCACAATGACATTGTGAAGTCTCATTTAGGGACAGTCATGGACCAGGTGATTGGACTGTGACTGCTTTATGTTGTCTTTGTGGCTATTGAAGTCATGATGAGAGTCATGCAGGCAAATGATTCTGACCTTGCCCTCTGGGAAGCTTCCCTCTTTCTCGTCTTGACTGTGGCTTGTGCTGGTAGATTTCTTTTTTACAAATTAATGCATTACTTTATTTGTATTTTACTTTATGAAAAATAAAACTTCCATAAAAAGATAACATAAAAGTAATAATAGCTAATTCGTTGTGTGTCATAATCTTAAAAGTAGATACTCAGAGAACCAGATACAGACATAAGTGATTCTCTCTTAGGAAGAAGAAACAGATAATATTATACAAATTTCTTTTCAATGAGCTAAGACCAAATAGTGGTATAAATGAATAATATACCTTACATATATATTAAAATATTTTTGGAACAACAGACTAGGTAATTTAAGGAACTGCTTGAGATATTTTCTGCTTCCTATTTGTCTACTTTGCTCTTTTATTTCTCATGTGATATTTAAAGTTGTGTGTCTGCCTTATTTCACCTGACATTATGTACACAAGTTGCATGTGTTTACCTATGAATGTCTTAAGTTTTTATTTCATTATGATAGTGCAGTACTCCATTGTGTATAAATACCATGTTTTTAAATCCATTTATCTGTTGATGGACACATACACTGTTGCTAAGATGTAGCTATTATAAATTGTGTTGCTATAAAGATATATCTCTGTAATATGATAATTTTAACACTTTGAGAAGATTCATACAAAAGGAATAGCTGAGTAAAATGGAATTTTTATTTTTAGTATTTATGAGGACTCTCCACACTGATTTCTAGAGTTTCTACTACTTTACATTCCCACCAATAATGTAGGACAGTTTCTTTTTCCCTACACTCATGCCAGCATGTGTTATTAATAATTTTTTTATGGTAGCCATTTTCTGGGAGTAAAACTGTATCTCAATGTAGTTTTAATTTGCATTTCTCTAATGGCCAGTAATGGTGAACTTTTTCTCGTGTAATTATTGGCCATTTGTAATTCTGAGAAATGTGTATTCATTTTTATTAAGTGGTTTTGATGAGATCTTTTATTTTGAGGATTCTAATTTTACTGAGTTCCTTGTGTATTCTAAATGTTGGTCCTCTGTCCAAAGAATAGCTGGAAAAACTTTTTCCCATTTCGCAGGTTGTCCTTCACTCTCTTAGTTGTTGCTTTTGCTGTGCAGAAGATTTTTAATTTAATATAACCCCCATTCATTGATTTTTGGTATTATTAATTGTGCCATTTCAGTTCTGTTTAGAAAGTCCCTGCTTACACCTATGTCTTCAACAGTTATACCTGTTTTCGCTTCAACCAGATTGTTTCTCTATTAAAAGTTAGATCTTTGATCCATTTTTATTTTATTTTACTACATGGTGAGACGTATGTGTTTAGATTAAACTTCTGCATGGGCTATCCAATTTTCCCAGCACCATTTATTAAAGAGGCCATCTTTCTTCCATTATATGTTTTTCTTCCTTTTGTCAAAAATTAAATAGTTGCATTGCCTGGGGTTCTTTCTACTTTCTTTATTCTGATCCAATAATCCCCATGCCTGCTTTTGTGTCATACCATATTATTTTAATCACCATAGGTTTATACTGTAACTTTAAATCTGGGAAGCTGATGCCTCCTGCTTTGTCTTTGTTACTCAGGATTTCTTTGGCTATTCTGGGTCTTTTCTGATTCCACATGAATTTTAGGATTGTTTTTTCTATATCTGTAAGAAATCCCATTGGTACTTTGATTGAGATTGCATTAAATCTGTATATTTAAATCTGTATATCAATTTTGAAAGTATAGCTATTTTGATCATATTAGTTCTGGGGAACTCCTTTTATTTTCTGGTGTTCTCCTCAATTTCCTTTTCCAGAGTGATATAATTTTCATTGTAGAGGTCTTTCACTTCCTTGGTTAGGTTAATTTCTAAGTACTTAATTTTTTGATGGTATCATAAATGATACCGTTTTTTATGTTCCTTTTTTAGTGTGTACATTGTTAGGGTATAGGAATGCTATTGAGTTTTCTCTGTTTATTTTGTAGCCTGCTACATTGCTGAGTTTGGTTATTGATTCTAGGAGACATTTGGTTGAGTTTTTGGGTCTTGTAAGTATAGTAATGATACTTTGACTTTATGCTTTGCTATCAATATCCCTTTTATTTTTCCCTTGCCTATTTGCTCTGGATCATGTTTCCTGGAGTGCCATGAACAAGAGTGGGGATAGTCAACATCCTTGTTTGTTCCTGGTTAGATTGAAAGCTGTCAGTTTTTTCCCATTTAATATGATGTTGGCAGTAGTTTGATCCTAAGTGGTTTTTATCAGATGGAGATAAGGTCCATCTATACTATCTATTTTCCTCAGGGTTTTTATCACAAATGATGGTGGATTATGTTAAAGGCTTTTTCTATTGAGATGACATGATTGAGTTTTATCCTTGCTTCTGTCTATGTGATGAATTATATTATTGATTTGTATATGTTGAACCATTCTCACATTCCTGTGATGATGCCTACTTGGTAATAGTGTATGAACTTTTTGATGATTTGCTCTATTGTGTTAGCCAATATCATGTTAACGATTTTTGCATCTATGTTCATTAGAGAGCTTGACCTGTTGTTTGTTTTTTTTGTGGGAACTTCATCTGGTTTGGAGATCATGATACTTTAAGCTTCTGACACCTTAATTTTATTAGAATTTGAGAAGTATTGGTGCTATATATTACCTGAATATCTGTAGATTTCAGCTGTGAATCCATCATTTCCTCGGCCTTCTTAGTTGGTAGACTTTTTATTACTGTTACAATGTCATTGTCTGTTATTGGATTGTTAAAGATTTTTAAGTCGTCTTGGTTCCGTTTTAGTTATTCATATGTATTTTGGAATCTCTCTATTTCTTCTGAGTTCTCCAATTTTTTGGCATATATGTTTGTAAACTAGTTGCTAATAATTTTCTGAATTTCAGTGATGTCCATTGTGATTGCATCTTTTTCATTTCAAAGACATTCATTCATGTCTTTTCTTTCCTTTTGGGGGGTAAGATTGGCTAGAGGTTTGTCTATTTTTATTATTCTTTCAAAAGGTCTTTAATTCACTGAGTCTTTGTAATTTTTAGTCTCTGTTTCATTGATTTCTGTACTCGTCTTAGTAAAACCTCTGGATATAAATTTTTCTTGATTTTCTTGGATCTTGAGATGCATTATTAGGTATTTGTTTGGAATCATTTTGATTTGCTGATGTGGACATTCACAGCTATAAAATTCCCTCATAGCACCACTTGCACTGCATCTCATAAATTCAGGTATGTTGTACTATCCTTATTATTTCATTCCAGGAACTCTCTTTTCTTCCTTAATCTCCTCTGTGACCCATTGATTATTCAAGGATATGTTGTTTAATTTCCATATGCTAGCATAGTTTCTGTGGTTTGCTGTGCTACTGATTTCTAGTTTCATTGCACTCTAATCTGATAATATGCATGGTAAAATTTTATTCTTTTACATTTATTTAGACTTGCCTTATTAGCTAATATGTGATCTCTTTTGGAGAAAATATCATATGTTGCCAAAAAGATACGTTGCCCATATTTATTCAGTTGTTGCTGGGTAGAACACTCTATATGTGTCTATTAAGTCCATTTGTTCAAAATTTTGTTCAACTCTGATATTTCTTTATTGATTCTTTATTTAATTATCATCTGTTTGTGATAGTGGGGTGTTGAGTTTTCCCGTCATAATAATATTGATATTTGTCTGATCTGTTATGTCAATTAGTGTTTGTTTATGAAGTTGGGTTTACCATGGTTTGGTGCATATATGTTCATTATTGTTATCTCTTCCTGCTGAATAGTTCCATCAACTAATATCTAATGTCATTCTTTGCCACTTTTGATCAGCTTTGGCTTGAATTCCACTTTGTCTGAAAAAAACATACCTACTCTTTCTTGTTTTCAGGTTCCTATGGCATGGAACAGCGTTTTCCATCTTTTGATTTTACTCTATGAATTTCTTTTTGTGCTAAATATGTTTCTTGTATACAGCATACTCTTGGATTTTGGTTTTTTAAATATATTCTCATAATCTGTGTCTTTGACTAAAAATTTGATTACATTTGCAGTGATAGCTATAATTGATAGGCATTGCCTTATTTCTGTCATTGTATTATTTTCCTGTTACTGTTTTGCTTTCTTTCCCTTCTACTTAAATGCTAAGTATGGCTGATGCATTCATTTTATTGGACATTTTGACATTGTTAGATTCATTATTTTTTTCTAGGATATCCTTGAGAATTTTTTAAAGTGTTGGTTTGATGTTCATGAATTGCTTTAGGTTCTCTTTATCAGGGAAATATCTTCTGTCTCCATTAAATTTGAAAGATGATTTTGCAGGATATACCAATCTGGGTTGAAAGTTGTTTTATTTTGGGGCTTGAAACACTTCATTCCAAGTTCTCCTTCCCTTTAATATTTGTGCTTAGAGATTGATTGTAACTCTGAATGCTTTTTGTTTATATGTTGTTGCATTTCTCTAGTGGCTTTTGAGAGTTTTGTGTTGGATTTCTGGTATTTTAATTACTATGTGACATGAAGGTTTTTTTTAATTCATTATGGCTATTTGAGATTCTACATGCCTCACTTATTGGTGTGTTAAATTTTTTGAATGTCTGGAAAATGTTCTGCTATTACTTCTCTGAACAGGTTTTTATGATCTTTGTCCTTCTAATTTTTCAATAATTCCAATTACTCTTATATTAGTCTTTGAGTCATCTAGCATCGTTTGGCTCTATTTTTCATGTTCTCTTTTTTTAAGGTATCTTTCATTAACTGATCATTGACCAGAGCCCTGTCCTCTAGATCTGACATTTTCTCTTCACATCAGTCATTTTTGCTGCCCATACTTTCCATCATATTTTCAATCTCCTGGATTTCTGTTTGCAGCTTTTCTATAGACTTACTTTCTTTTGTAGGCTGATCATTCATATTTTACATTTCTTTCTTTAGATCCACTAGATTTTTATTAGTGTCTTCTTGAGACATGCTGATCATTTGTTTCACTGGGGTCCTTTTCTGATTGTGTATATCTTCTTTAAATTTGCAAAGTACCTTACTGAATTATTTTTCCTCCATTAATACCCTTTCAGATATTTTTGTTGTGCAGTTCCTGATTGTCTCCACCAACTCATTTTTGGGGGTATTGGGAGATTTTGGAGGCTGTGTGTGTGTGTGTGTGTGTGCATGTGTGTTGGGATTTGTGACTTTTTTGGCTTGGTGCTCAGTTCTTAAAAAGTCAGCCACAATACTGTTTATGACTCACATGCAATTCAAATATTGGCATACAGACCAAAGTAATTGTCAACAACAATTATGACATGTTGGCTATAGTAGTTAAGTCAGCTACAGCAGTCAAAGCAGCCGGATACTGACAAAACTGAAAGCCAATCATGAACTTCCCTTAACCAAAGCAAAGTGGTCTGTGACTTTAGAAAATACACTCATATCACCTAGAAATTGATCAATAGTTATTCAGACCACTAATTTCTGCTGGATGAAGGCAGTAATGTAAAAGCTAAAGCATATCACTGGACTAAAAGCCACCTCCTTCAGGTCCACCCCTTCTGAAGATTGCACCCACAAAACTGGCTTCCCACCACAGAATTCTAGCTCCTATGATCTTCCTGCACTGAGCCTGAGCTTCCCAGGGAATCCCAGGAGATCCCTGTTTAACTCTCACCCTCTCTAAGCCTGTCTCCCAAGGCTAATTAACCTGGCCTCTGTAGTAGGGTAATACTGCAGTGAAACCCTACTCCAAGATGTTGGTCTTGTCCTCAATATGGTTGGTCTTTTGTTGTAACATCTGCTCCCCTGATCTAGGGAGAAGCACAATTGATTAGGATTTTTTAGTTTGGCCAGTCTTCCCTTCTCCCATCCAGGTCATTTGAGCCCTGAGCTAACATCAGTGGCTCTGGCTATGGGATGTGCAGGCCCTGTCACTTCCTGACTCCTGCAAAGTTCACATGAGACCTGGATCATCAGCAGTGGTACTCAAGTATGTACTACATGGGTATTCTGTCTCCCTGCTGCCCACACAGGTCATGGGTGGCCTGTGCCAGTGGTGGCAGTGGTGTGGGGGCAGAGCACTCAGATCTTTTTCCTTCTGATTCCCACACAAGTTGCACAAATCTTCGTTGGTGAATTTTGATAAATTTGACACAAACTAGGAAAACTCTAATGTTAAGAACACCATAAAATTTTTAATATGGGCACTTTACAAGTTCTCTCATGTCTGTGTGCTGGCTTCTCTAGTGTTTATGGTGTGGACAACTAAGATATTTACAATTGCAAAATGCCAATCAGAGTGGATGGATTTTGGGCTTATGCTGCACTTTGGTGCTTACTTTTTCACTTATCTTCACTGTAATAATCCTCTTGTGGAGACCATTTGAAAATAATGAGATATCTGCCTTCAGGCTATTAGTAGATGATTCTGGTGATGAAATTGAATTCATGGTCACATCTGAAAATTTAATTGAAAGAATAAAATTTATGGCCTCAAAAACAGTTTCCAATGCAGCAGTTAAACCTACTTTTAGTAATATTGGTGAAGATTTGAAATGAGTCAAAGGAAACATCCCCTCTTTACTTACACATGAAGTGTTTCCTGTTTTAGTGGATTCAGATGAGGAAATTATGACCACATATGAAATAGATGAAAAAATTTTCTCTACAAAAAATATTATAATTGGACCCTATGTGAATGAAATCAAGTTAACAATGAAGGATTCTCCTTCCTAAACACTGAGGGGGCTTTGCTTTAATACAGTATACTGTATACTGTAAGGTCTTCTTATGTTATCTTGGATATCCATATATTAAATTTAAAAATTGAGGTGGTGGAAGGATTCTTGAAACCTCCCCTTAAATCTGACTTCAAGTGTCAATGTAATGCCTCTTACCATCCCTAGATTTGGAAATAATCTGGGAAAAGTATTACTCTCAAATTGTATGTACAGATGCCTGTTAGTTCACAGTTGCATGCATGAGGATTTTGTTTGACTCTATTTTCTCAGGAAAATATCAGGCTTTTTTAAAAAATTGAATAAACAGGCCTACTATTCTTTTCACTTACCTTTGATATAGATGATTTTATTCTTCTAAAGTGTAGTATATCATCATCCCCCTCTTTTGAATTTACTAATACCAGATGTGCTGATAATTTTCTTTTGCTTTTATGCTCAAGTGACTTAACTTGGGAATATAAACATGTTTACATGCTTCATTTGTCTTCTACTTCAGATCTGTGCAATGCCCTTGCTTGTAAATATCAGTGTGCACACTGAATAATGGAATTAGGTCTTCTCTGAGCTTAGAGGAACACAAATCAACACAGAGAATACTCCATCATTGCTTCCAAAGATTGGCTCTGCCATTATCCCCTCCCTCTGTCATGAATACATGTGGTGGCTGACAGAGAGCATGTTGTGCACAACCAGCCACATGGGTCCCTCAGAGCACTGGTATTCCTCAAGCTGGGACATACATTCCTAGTGAGCCTCGTGGAAACCATAACAGTGTCATTTATAATATCCCCAAATTTTCCATTTCAAAATAAAAGCATATATTTAACTGCACAATCATAACTAATTTGTAATTTCTTAATCTTCAACCACTTTTGAAGCCTTACTTTGTTATTTTGTAAGGTTTGGTTTAATTCTTTTATTTGAAAATATGGACTAATCTAAACTTGAAAGGCAATTGAATACAGTATGATGAAAGTGTGAATATTTTGCTGCTTTCATGAACATAGAAACAGGGCTGGTGAACATTTCGAACAGCAATGAAAGTTTCAATCTTTTAGGTGTTTTCCTTGAAGGAATTCTAACTTTGTTAGTTGAGAATGGCTTCAGAGAGTGTTTGAGAAAACATGAAAATCATAAATTGTAGAAACACAATAAATAATGTTTTTCACGTGAAGCCATAAAATTCAAATTTTTCTTCTTAAAATCTACTTCTGAATTAATTTGTTTACTCATTTCAGAGAGATTATGGAGAAAGCCATGAGTATCAAGATACCATTGCTTTGGGACACATTTCCTGGGAGAAGAATGGCTCCATTAACCATCACGGGCTCCATTCTTTACTTCAGTTCCTCCCCCAGTCATGGGCTCCAACTCACTGTTTCCCAGGGGTAAATCTGTTCTGGTTTTGACATTTTCTGCCTTTAGTGCAATTCTTTGGAATTCAGAAGTGTCTCCTGACATCTCTGTCAAACTACCCTTCCTTTTTAGTTTGAGGCACATTGACCTCCAGCTCATCATAGAGGTCAAGGTGAATTTCAAAATGCAGAATCCTGGACTTGCAGGAAGAAGTGTTGCAGATTTACTGGGGTGGGTCTAGTGGTTTTGTAAGCCAAAATTCTTCTGACACAATTTGAACAGTATTTTGTTCTGGGGGGTTTTTTTGTACATTTTAAAATTCATTTTAACTGTACATTTTAGATATACATAATGATAAACTTTATAACAGGGAATTTATACTTGTACAGATCTTGATTCTTTTTCTTTTCCCCATTCTGCCTCCCTTCCCTTAAATCCCTCTTTCACTCCTTATTTAGGAAAGTTTTGTTTCCATTTTTCCCCTTTTTTTCTTTTCCCTTCTTTCTTTTCCATGTACTCCCTCCCTTGCTTCCATTTCCATTTGAACATTTTCTTCCCATTTTGCTATATATATATTACACATTTTGATCCTTATTTATAATTTTGATTTCTCATACCAGAGAAACAATATAATATTTAAACATTTGTGTTCTATTTATTTCACTTAAGAGTATGGTCTCAGGTCACATGTATTTACCTATAAATGTCTTGTTTATCCTTCTATATATCAGAGCAGTATTCTACTTTATAAAAATACCACATCTTCTTATGCATTCAACCATTGATGGACATTTGGGCTATTTCCAAAATTTAGCTATTACAAAATGTGTTGCTGTACATGGGTGTGAATATATCACTGGGTACGATGCTTTTAATTCTTGCAGGAAGATATGAAGAAGGAGAACACTGGGATTAAATGGAACCCCTAGTCATAGCTTTTTTTTTAGGAATCTCCACACTTTATAGTGTGTAGAGTAACAACTTTCTATATTACACTACATATGTGTTTACATTCATATAATGTTAAGACTGAAAGTATTAAAAATGTACATATAAGATCAATTTTCGTATTCTCTTTTTGAAATATGACCATGCAAGCCAGAATCCACTGTGTAATATACAAACAATGCACATAACCATATGAAATGTAGAAAGAGAAGCAAAAACATTGAGGCCAATCCAATAGATCCTTGAAGCACCGTAATAAAACAGAAACATTCAAATTCCAGCTATTATCTATTTTTTCCAGTATATTTTCCAATTTTTACAGTGGTTCTTCAGTTTTAAATTTTTATGTAAATAGATTTTATGTAATAATAGATGTAAATAAATGGATTCTATTTTCAAATTTTTATTTCTTAATGATCCATGTGTGTAGCACGTAATGGTCACACTCCTCATAGGGAGTTGGTACATGTGCAAAACACATCTCAATTCTTTTTAGCCTCTTGCCCTATTCTACCTCCTGTCTCCCTCCATCTGTTATTATCCTTATCTTTGGCAAAAGATCTACCTTCCTATTTCCTATAATCTATCTTTTATTTTCCTCTATTTATATTTTGGGCTTTATATATAAGAGAAATCATAGATACTTAATTTCAAATGTTTGATTCATTTCATCTAGCACTATGACCTCAAAGTGCACACCTTTTTATATTATTAATTTTATTGGTACATTTTAGGTATACAACATGATATTCATCATTGGAAATTTGCATCTTTATATAATCTATCTTGGTTCTTATTTTTCCCCCTTCCCCTGCCCTCCCTTCAACCCCTCCCCCTCCCTATTTACAAAGACTTTGTTTCCATTTTTTTCATTTTATCATATTAATTCCATTCCCTTCTTTCCTTTCCCCTACTCCTCCCACTTTCCTTTCCCCTTTGCCACTTCTCTAAATATTTCAAATTATCTTTAGTCCTTATTTACACTTTCAGTTTCTCACACTAGAGAAACTATTTGGTATTCACAAGTGTATCCTATTTATTTCACTTAAGAGAATGGCCTCGATGTGCATCCTTTTAGCTATAAATGTCTCTAATTTCTCATTCTTTATGGTTGAGTTGTACTCCCTTTTATTTTTTTTAAAAAGCACCACTTTTTCTTTATCCAGTCTCCAGTTGATGGGCATTTGGGCTGTTTCCAAGTTTTAGCTATCACAAACTGTGCTGCTGTGAACATGGGTACAAATATATCACTGTGGTATGATTCTTTTAATTCTTTGGGGAAGACACCCGCCAGGGGAATAGCTGGGTCAAATAGGACTTCCAATCCTAGTTCTTTGAGGTGTCTCCATACTGATTTCCACAGTGGTTGCACCAGGTTACACTCTCACTAGCAGTGGAGCAGAATTCCTCTTTCCCCACAGCCCAACCAGCATGTGTTATTGGTTAATTTTATGATAGCAGCCATTTTTTCTGGGATGAGGTGGAATCTCTGCATTGTTTTCATTTGCATCTCTTGAATGGCCAGTGATGTTGACCATTTGTTTATGTGTTTATTTGCTATTTCTACTTCTTTGTCTGAGAAATGTCTGTTCATTTCAGGTCCCCATTTATTAATTGGATCTTTATATTTGGGAAGTCTGAATTTTTAAGTTCTTTATAGATTCTAGATAGAAGACTTTTGTCTGAGGGACAGCTGGTGAAATTTTTTTCCCACATTGTGAGTTGTCTCTTCACACTGCTGGTGGTTTCTCTTGCTGTGCAGAAGCTTTTTAATAAGAAGAGATCCCACTTGTTGATTGTTTGTGCTAGTTGACGGGCAACTGGGGTTTTGTTCATAAAATCTTTTCCTACACCAATGTCTTCAAGAGTTCTACCTAACCCCTCTTCCAGCAGTTTTAGAGCTTCTGTTTTAATATTTAGGCATTTAACCCATTTCAATTTTAGCTTAGTGCATGGTGAGATATAGTTCTAGTTTTAATCTTTGGCAAGTTGAAATCCAGTTTTTCCACAACATTTATTAAAGAGGCTATCTTTCCTCCAGCAAGGAGGGTTTCTCCTTTGTCAAATTTGAGGAGCTGAGTATGTCTGCAGTTGTTTCTGCATCTTCTAATCTATTCCACTGATCCTTGGGTCTGTTTCTTTCTAGTACCATGCTGTTTTTATCACAATAGCTTTGTGGTATAGTTTCAGGTTCAGGATTGTGATACTCCCCAACTTGACTTTATTGCCTAGAATTCCTTTTGCTATTCTAGGTTTCTTCTGGTTCCAAATGAATTTTCGGATTGTTTTATCTAGTTCTATGAAATAAACTTTTGGGATCTCAGTTGGGATTGCATTGAATTTATGTAACAGTTTTGGAAGTATGGCAATTTTCACTATATTGGGTCTTCCTACCCAGGAACAATGGATGTCTCTTCATTTTCATATATCCTCTTTGATCTCTTTTTTCGGAGTGCTGTAGTTCTCAATGTAGAGGCCTTTTGCTTCCTTCATTAGATTGATTCCTACATATTTCATTTTTGGGGATGCTATTGTGAAGGAAATGTTTCCCTAATTTCTCTCTCAGAGAGTCAGTTATTTGTGTTCAAGAAGGCTACTGATATTTGAGTGTTGACCTTGTATTCAGCTCCTCTACTCAATCTGTCAATTAAGTCTAGAAGTCTTCTGGCAGAGTTTTTTGGGTCTTCTATGTAAAGTATCATATCGTCAGCAAATAATGACACTTTAAATTCTTGCTTTCCTATTTTTATTCCCTTTATTTCTTTCTCTTGTCTAATTGCTGTGGCTATTGTTTCCAGAACTATATTGAACAGAAGTGGTGATAGTGGACATCCTTGTCTTGTTCCTGATTTTACTGTGAAGTTTTTGACCATTTAGTATGATGTTGGCTGTTGGTTTTTCATAGATAGTCTTTACCAGGTTGAGATAAAGACAATCTATTCCAATTTTCTATGGGATTTTTATCACGAATGGATGTTGAATTTTGCCAAATGCTTTTTCTGCATCTATTGAGATGATCATATGGTTTTTGTCCTTGACTCTGTTAATATAGTGTATTACATTTTTTGATTTTCGAATGTTGAACCATCCTTGCCTCCCTGGGGTAAATCCAACTTGGTCAGAGTGTATGATCTTCTTGATGACCCTCTCTATTCTGTTTGCCAGGATCTTATTGAGGATTTTGCATCTATGTTCATTAGGGAGATTGGCCTGTAGTTCTCTTTTTTAGTTGGGTCTTTCTCGCTTTTGGAAACAAAGTAACACTTGTTTCCAGGAATGAATTTGGAAGTATTTCTTCCCTTTCAATTTCACTGAAGAGTTTTAAGAGTAGTGGCAATAGTTCTTCTCCAAATATCTCGTAGAATTTAGCAGTGAAGCCATGAGGACCTGGGCTTTTCTTTGATGGTAAATTTTTAATTATATTTTCAATTTCACCCATTGTAATTGGGATGTTTAGAATTTTTATATCTTCTTCGTTCAACTTGGGTAATTCATATGTATCTAGAAATCTCTCCATTTCTTCTGTGTTTTCCATTTTATTAGAGTACAGGTTCTTGAAGTAGGTATTGATGATACTCTGGATTTCTGCTGGATCTGTTGTGACTTCACCTTTTTCCTTCCTAATTGCATGGATTTGTGCCTTTTCTTTCCTTTGTTTGATAAGGTTGGCTAAGGGTTTGTCAATTTTATTTATTTTTTGAAAAACAAACTCTTTGATTCCTTCATTTTTTGTATCATTCTCTTAGTCTCCATTGCATTGATTTCTGCTCTGATCTTTATAATTACCTCTCTTGTACAAGCTTTGAGTTTGTCTTGCTCTTCCTTTTCTAGAAGCTTAAGGTTTAGCATTAGGTTGTTTATTTGAGCTCACTCTGTTTTCTTAGTATGGGCATTCAATGCTATGAATTTCCCTCATAGAACTGCTTTCATTGTGTCCCATAGATTCCTTTATGTTGTATTGGCATTATCATTTAGTTGTAGAAACTGTCTAATTTCTTCTTTATTTTCCTATGTAACTCATTGGTTGTTCAGGTTAGTGTTATTCAATTTCCAAGTGTTTGTGAAGTTCTTGTGATTTCTTAGGTTATTGATCTCCAGTTTAATTGCATTGTTAAATATACAAGGAATAACTTCAATTCCTTTGCACTTACTTAAACATGTTCTATGAGCTACCATGTGGTCTATTTTGGAGAATGACCCATGTGCACCTGAAAAGAATGTATATCCTGATTTTGTGGGGTGGAACATTCTGCAGAGATCTATTAAGTCCATTTGTTCAAAAGCTTGGTTGAGTTCTAGTATTTTGTTGTTGATTTTTTGTCTAGATGATCTGTCTATTTGTGACAGTGGGGTATTGAGGTCCCCCACTACAATTGTATTAGTGCTTATTTGGTTTTTCATGTCCATTAATATTTATTTTGTATAGGTGAGGGCATTACACTTTGGTGCATATATATCTATGACTGTCATCTTCTCCTCTTGGGTTGTTCCCTTTACAAGGATGTAGTGACCTTTTTTATCCCTCTTAATTAGTTTTGGTTTGAAATCTACTTTGTCTGCAAATAAGATAGCTACCCCTGCTCTTTTTCTTGTTCCTGTCACATGGAGAACTGTTTTCAATCCTTTTACTTTCAGTCTAGAATTTTCTTTTCAACTAGGCTCATCACAGCATATTGTTGGATTTTGCTTCTTTAATCCATTCTGCCAGTCTATTTCTTCTGATTGGTGAATTGACACAATTAACTTTGATGGTTATAACTGATATGTATTGACTTATCCTTGTCATGTTATTTTTCTGTTCTTGACTCTATTATTTTTTTTCATTTTGCCCCTCTCCCTTTAATTTCTTGCCTTGACTGAGATTTGCTCTGTTGGGCCTCATAGAGTTGTGGCCTTCATTGTCTTTTCCTAGGATATATTTTAGAAATATGTGGAGTGTTAGTTTGGTATTCATGAAGTTTCTTGGGTGTTCTTTGTTGTGGAAGTATCATTTCCACATCAATTTTGAAAGATAATTTTGCAGGACACATCAATCTAGGTTGGAGGATTTTTTCTTTTAGGGCTTGAAATACCTCATTCCAGGCTCTCCTTGACTTGAGGGTTTGTGTTGAAAAGTCTGCTGTGATTCTGATGGGCTTTCCTTTGTATGTGATTTGTTTCTTTTCTCTAACTTATAGGATTTTGTTCTTCTGTTGGGTTTCTGGAATCTTGACTTTTATATGTCTAGGCATAGATTTTTTTTGATCATGGTTATTTGGAGTCCTATATGCCTCACTTATCTGTATGTCAAATTCTTTCACTCTGTTTGAGAAGTTTTCTGTCATTAATTCTGTGAACATTTTTTTATGTCATTTGTACTTTCTCATACTTTTTTGTGGACTCCTATAGGTTTTATGTTATTCTTTGGGCCATCTAGGAACTGCTGGATCTATTTTTCATGATTCCTTATTATTTTTAAGGGATCTCTTTTTTCCTAGTCACTAAGAGCAATCCTGTCTTCTACATCTGATACTCTGTCTTCACATTGGCTCATTCTGCTGTGAATACTTTCAATGGAGTTTTTAATCTCCTGGGTATCTGTTTGAATCTGTTTAATGGATTCCATTTCTTTCCTATGTTGGACATTCATGATTTCCATTCCTTTCCTATGCTGGCCATTCATTGTTTCCATCATGGTCCTGAGTTCATCTATTTTTTTTCTGTTTCTGTTCTAGAGTGTCTAATCATGTCTTTCACTCTGCTCATGATCTTGGTAGTTATCTGGGAACTTATTTCTGTTTTGAATTTTTCTAGAACCTCATTCATCTGTTTTGTTACTTCCTGTGCTATCAGTTCAGGGTGTCCAGGTGGTTGATTATGAGACTTTTCCACCTTGTTTTCCCCAGAATTTGCCTTTGGTGAGCTTGAAGTTTGGGTTTGCACCTTGTTTAAGTGTCTTCTCATTTCTATTTTTGTTGTTGGTGCTGCTTTTGGTTTAATTCCTGGGTTGATACTTCAATATTGCTTATTGTAAGTATCTTTGTTGCTTGCATGTAGAACCCTTATGGAACGATTGCTTCTCAGAGGTGTCTTCCAGATATAGCTGGTATTTAGGTTTTGAGTCCCTAATTACTCTGAAGCATTTTTATTTTCAGTATACCAGGAAGAACAACTGATTAGATCAATCACAACATCTTAGCCCAAGTGATACAATCAGCAACAACAATAACATCAAGAACAGCTTAGAAAATGACAATTTGTGGTAGTTATTAATCTATCAACATTAACTGTGTAAATTAAATCAAAATCAAGGACCAGCCCAAAATATGTTTATAGTGAATATACTCTTCAATATAGCAACTTTACCCTTTGGGATGGGGACTTAGAAGAAGTTGGGGAGGGAGGGATAGATAGGGAGAAGGATAGCAAAGATTAGAAGTGAGGCCAGAGGACATAGGAAGATCACATAAATTCTAGGAAACTGTTGAAGATAAGAGGAAAAGACAGAAAAAAAAGAACAAAGACAAGAATAGAACAACCTAAGAGCAATAAGGAAGCTAGAAATTGTATTCACATTCCTATAAAATTAATGACAATTGAGAGAAAGAAAAAGAAAGAAGAAATCTGAATTAGGGCAGGAACAGGAACAAAAAGGGAGATGGAGAACAATGTCGGAGAGTGAGAGAGCAAGAGAGTGAAAGAGAGAGAGAAAGAAAAGAAGAAAGAAAAAATAAAAATTTAAAGACAAGAAAAAAAAAGAAAAAATTTTAAATGAGAAAAAACTAATTTTGAAAATAAAAAATAAAAATGAAGGGCCTCCTTCCAGGTATATCTCTGCTGTCACAACAGATAATGTGCGTAGCAGTGTGCAGATCTAATCAATTAGTCTCAGTAAGCCAGTAGCAGACCCCTGAGATTCTGGCTGATGTCTGGCTGCAAGGCCCAAGTTGAGCTGCCTAACCTCCTGCTGGATTGAACTCTGCAATGTTCTACTGAAGGTTCTAGCTGCCCTTCCCCAGAAGATAGTCCAGGTTCTGATGGGAGGTGGTGATGCCTCCAACTTACCATCTACAGTGGTCTGGTTTGGCTTTATTGCAGAGATTTTCTTCATTTTTCCAGTTGGCTTCAATTTTTATCAAGGAGCCTGAGACAATTGCCTTTATGACCCCGTATGCCTCTAGGGTGTGGATCCAGGTACTGGCTCAACCCAGATGCCCGAGGTGGGGGAGGGAGCACTCCTCAGAGGCCAGGAGGCAGTGCTAATGGCAGACTGCAGCTCTGCTCTTTGCAGCTCACCTCCTTGCAGCTCCACTCCAACCTCTTTCTTTATGGCAGTGTAGTATTCCATTGTGTATAAATACCACATTTTTATGTATTCTTCTGTTGATGGAAGTAGAGGCCATGCACAAGATTATGAGTTTTGCTGCTAAACACATGAATATGCAGATGTAACTGGAAAATGATTTATTTAAGTCTTTGAAGGATGATAGTAGAAAGGAAATAGCTGAGTCAGATACAATTTTGTATTTTTAGTTTTTTAGGCTGCCCATACTGATTTTTGTAGTGGTTGAACAAGTTTATATTTTTACCAGCAATGTGGAAGAGTTCCTTTCTTGCTCCCAGCCTTGCTAGCATTTGTTACTCTTTGATTTCTTGATAACATTCTTTTTGTGGTAAGGTGCAATCTCAGTGTCATTCTCTCTGCATTCTGGCTTCAAGATCCTTTGGTCCTTCCCAGTTTGAAACACTTCAGCCATTTGTTAGTTCTTTATTATTCAATGAAGGAAACACATGTAAATCACTGCTACCATCTAAGGTTTCATTTTTATTGTCCAACACTCAGTGATCTTGAAATAAACTCAGAAGTCTTTAAAACATGAAATTTATGTTTTGGGGAATCTCCTACCTATGGTAAAATTCTGTTATGTATTATTTTTGTACTTGTTTTCTTCTAGTTCAGAATATTCCTTGCAACAGGTTCTGTATTCCAAATGCTACTCTATGTAAACCCCCCAGGCCCAGAATAACTAAATGACTTAACAGAAAACTTGATCTCAGCACATTTAAACATATTTTCCACACTTGATCTTAGCCAAAAGGCCAAGAAGTGATGAAAACATATTGTCCAATATACTAAAGGTCCTGATTGGTTTTCTAAGCTGATGCTGAAGCAATCAGCTGGACAGTGGTCAGTAGCCTCATGGATGTACCCCTGTACTTCATTCCCTGAATGAAGGAGGGGAGGTTGAGTGTTCCTTTTATGTTTTGAGAAAGGGTCTTAGCAACTTGTCTAGGCAGGTCACACTTGCAATCTTCCTGCCATAAACTCCTATAGTGTGGGATTACAGACACGTGCACCATACCAGGCTGAGAATTCAAAGTCATAGAGAGTGGAGCCCCTAGGGCTAGGAGAGGACAAGGAGAAGAGGGCAGAGAGGGTGACAGGTTCTGGTGGCCACAACTTTGCTCAGGTTCACTTCCTGCCTTTTCATCATCAGCCTGGATGGGTGAGTAGAATACAGTGTAAGATTCTGGTGGGGGGTCTGGGGCTGCACCCTACTCACCAGCTCAGGATCCCCTGTATAGATTCTTCCCTTAAGGACAAGGACCCTACAGTCCAGGCTAGGCCATAAAATGCAGGTAGGTAGGGACAATAATGGCCCTTTTAATCTCATGCAAAGCCAAGATCCCAGTCAATCATCCACAGCTATCCCCCACCTCAAGGGCAAGCCATTTTTAAGGGACACTCCACAGTGCATAGGGTCCTTCACAGCATCACCAGGATGCTGGCCAAACCCCCAGTAAGGAAACAGCCTCCCTCAGGGAGAAGTCTGGGATCAGCTATCTCAGGGACATTTCTGAGACCCTAGGCTTGAGCCATTGGGCTCCAAGTCCCCAAAACATGGCCAGAGACAGAGGGCTGGTCTGATTAAACTCTCAAGGAAAAGTCCAACTCATGTAACCCCATGAACCAAAGTAACTGTTCTAACTAGCCACAGAGTGCAGCTCACCACGCTCCAGGCAGATGTCTGCCCCAGTGGTCCATGGGTCAGGGATCCACTGTAAACTGCAACTGTAGCCTCAGCTCTCAGCTCTGTTATGCGTCCACATCTATGGCTCATGTGCCTGGCTCTGGGTCTCCGTCTGCTAGGCTCATATGAGAAGACAATTCCCTCAGGATTCCCCACTTCCTGTCTGCTCCTGCAAATGGGGGCAGATACATGGGGAGGAGTGGGGCCCAAGGCATCACACCCTGTTCTAGGGCCTGGCCTGGGGCTCCTGTGGTGGCCAGGATGTGGGCTCACTGCACTCAGCCTGGCCTTCCCTCTCCAGAATGTCCACTGTCAGATGCCCCACCATTTCCTGACCCTTACAAGAACCAAAATGAGAACAGAACCTGTAGGAGTAAACATTCTGCTCTCTTTCTTCTTGTTTTTTTTTCTGTTCTTATGTTTTTATTTGTTTTTGCTTTTGTTTCTTTAAACAGGGTCTCCCTCTGTGCTTTAGGCTGGTTTGAAACTCACAGTGTAGCCCAGGATGGACTCCAAATGCCAGCAACCCTCCTGTCTCAGCCTCCTGGTTGCTGGGATTGCAGGCATAGGCCATCATGCCTGGAACATTCTTTGCTCTGTGTGAGTATAGTGAGTTGACATTGCCACACACATACTCAGGCTGGGCTCATAGGGTCCGACAAGGCAGCTTGTCCAAATTCCAGCTGCTGACCCACAGATGGCCTAGCAGAGGAAGGGAAGAGGCACAGTGACCTCACAGAGGGAGATCTTATCAGTGACACACTGGGGATGTATGTGTATGTCCTTCCTGTCCCCTTCTCCTTGCTCTTTCTCCGCCTTACACAATCCTTACTGGAGGCAACAGGAACAATTTTCCTGCATTACATTTCTGAAGAAGTGGCTAGCAATAAGCTCACCATTCCTAGATTTCACAAAAGATGGATTACCCCGCCCTACAGGGGAAGACAGTGAAACACAAGTAGTTCCCTCTGGTTGGCATCTTCAGCCCTCCTTTTTCTCATCCAGTACCTGTCAGCCCAGCAGCTGCTCTGTAGTCATAGCCCTGGGTCTCCTGAGGCTGGGCCTCATTCTCCTAGAAGGCTCAGGCTCAGGGCTCCATTTCGGCCATGATCCCAAGCCCACCTCTGAGCAGCCAGACTTCCAGGCTGACCAGGTAGAGTTCTAGAGGGGCAGGTCCAGGGAGAGTTGGGGGACAGGAACAGTGGGAATAGAGCAGGAGAAAGCCCAATGGACTCAGGGGCAGTGTTGTATGGGAGGACTCAGGGGTCCAGGCCCAGCACACTCCGGGTGGGGACATCTTCAGTCCTTCTGCACACCAGAGAAAACTGAGGCTCAGGAAGGCCACCAGCCATATGCCAAGGCTACCACATCCCTGACTCCACACCCAGGGTCCATGTTAACCTTGAAGGACCTGAGCTCCTGCCAGCTTCTCAGTCCAGCCCCATCCTCAGGCCCTGCTGCCCAGAGGTAGAGGAGGAACAGTGTGGTAGCTGTGGCACTGGGGCCATCCCTGGGCTCTGCCTGTCATCAGCCCCCTGCAGTTCCAGGGGAAGTGGTATGCCACAGGTTGAGCACAGAACACAATTAGGAATGTAAGTAAATTTGATGTATCTATGTACTGCTCTACAGGTGAACTGAAAGACGACCACAGCTACAAGGTCAGCTCCACCTGGCTCAGGGAAAGCTATAACCTCCTGGTGGTCTGAGTGGCTGACTGAGGTCATAACCAAAGGGTTAACAAAATGAGGAAAACTGCCATTCATCTCACTGCTCTGCATTGAATTAATCTTTCTCTCTTCCTCCCTGTGTTTCTCCTAACCTTCCTGCTTCCCTTATTTTCTCCTTCTATTCCTCTCTTTCTCCCTTCCATGGGTGGTTGCAGCACAAACCGTAAAACACAAGAAGAGAGTAGGGTATCACAGCGGGGAAGGGGGACACTGGGCCCAGCAAAGGACTCCACACAAGGAATCCATCTGGGACTTGTAGGGAAGAGAATTTACAGGAGCCAACTTGCCTCTAATCCAAGCTCCAATCTCAGGCAGGATAATCACAAATTTTAATCCCACCTGGGCAATGTAGGAAGATCCTGTCTGAAAATACAAAATAAAAGCAGTTATGGAGGTACCTTGATGCCACAGCCCTGAGTTCAATCCCGTCTAGGACCTCCAGTCGGACCACTGTAAAAAATGGAGGTATGTGAGTCACATTAGGGGCTGATGGACTCTGAGTCAGACAGCCTCGCCTGAGGAGGAAGCAAAGCAGCCAGGCATCAGCAGGGCCACCTGAGCAGGTGTTTGTGAGCAGCCAGGAGGAGAGCGCTCTCAGGCCAGTCTCTAGCTCATCTCATTCTCAGCCAGAGCCTGACCTGGGACTCCTAGAGGGCCAAAATGTGGGCAGAGGTGCTGCCTGGGCTCATTGACCCACAGTGCACTCTGGCACTGGCCACTGGATGGACTGAGGTTGGAGCATTTGAGAATTGAAGGGCACTGGAAGAGAGATGTACAATCCCTGAATCTGGGGTGCCTAGGTGTAGTGGACTCAGGGTAGAGGTCAGGTCTTGCCCAAAGGCAAGGGCAGTGCTTGGCAGAGCAATGTGGAAGCTCAGAGGAAATTGCCAGGAGAGATGGGAAAGGGGAGCAGCAAGATAAGAGCAGGGCTCAGTGCCTGGGGTCTGTGTGTGGGACAGGATGCCCAGGGAGGCAGAGGAGGAGACAGTGAGTGCTGGAGGGAGGGTCAAGTGACCTTGCAGCAGACCAGGCGAGGCTCAGAGGGGAAGGCCCAAGGCCATGGTTGTGGGGCAAGGGGGGCACCTGCCATGGTGGGGGACAGGCTGTCAAGGGCAGTGCCGTGCTGGGGCCTCAGAATCCTGCTGCAGCCCCTGCCCAACTTCACACATAGTAGGGGAACCAAGCCTGTGTCCTCTCCCTGCTCTCCACTGTACCATCCCTCAGTCTCACGGCAAGGAGGACTGTGATCCCAGGAGCAACACTGCAGTCCCAACTGACCAGCCTGGCCAGCTCACCTTGGGCAATATTGAAATTGATAGTGATAGTGAGTCCTGAGTCAGGGAGAAGTGGGGCTAGGAGTAAGAGGCCAGAATTCTTCCAGAAGGGTACAGGCCTTCCTGCCCTGTCACACAGGTGTAGTGCTGTGGGGAGAAGCCCCTGCTGACTGGCTGGGTGGAAGGGAACAGTCCCTCACTCCCGGTCAGGAAAGGATGACTCCTTGGTACCACACTGCTGGTTATGATGAAGTATAGCATGACCCTGTGAGTGGTAGCCACTACTACAATCAGTTCACCATGGTGTTCTGCCAGTTGATTTTCAAAAGGAGGGTATACCAAACTCTATGGCTTCAAAGTAGTCACTGCATTGCCTTGGGGACCTGGTTCCTGGTCACACCTACAGGAACACACACACACACACACACACACACCAGAAATCCAAAGTCTTCTCCAGTTCAAGCTCCCTACTCAGCGAGGAGGTCTTTCCACGGACTTTCCATATGAAAAGGGTCCAAGGCCTCCACTCATTCAACAGGGTTTACGTAGTGAGCCAAGGGTGGTAGCCCACAATGGTCATTACAGCACTGGGGAGGCTGAAGCAGGAGGATTGCAAGTTTCATACCAACTTGAACTATATAGCAAGACCTTACCTGAAAAATAAATTATAAAATTCTCTCTATTGCCCACTGGCCAACATCTTGCCCACAGGAAGGACCGTGGTGCTGAGCTCTAGGCTTGTAGGGAGGTAACCTTTACAAAATTAATCTGCATATGATCCAAGCAGGCTCAGCTCCAGAAGAGGAGGCAGGAGAATCTCAAGTGTGAAGCTAGCCTGGTCAAACAGTGACACCCTGTCTCACAATAAAAAATAAGACCAGCGGGCTGGGGATTTAGCTCAGAGTTTTCACCGCCTGCTGCGCAAGTGCAAGGACCCGAGTTCAATCCCCAGTACCCCCCAAAAAATTAAAAATAAAACCAGCACTGGGGATATAGGTTAATGGAATTGCCCTGGGTTCAATCCCATCATCCTACCACCACCAAAAATAAATTGAGGTATGGGGGTCTCAGCAGGGTCTAGTGGACTCTGAGTCAGAGAGCCTCAGCTTAGGAAGCAGCAGAACAGCCAAGCATCAGCGTGGCCGCCTGAGCAGGGTCAAATGAGCAGCCAGGAGGGGAGCGCTCCCAGGCCCATCTCTGAGGCATCTCACCCTGAGCGAGGGCCTGATCTGAGGCTCCTCCAAGAGCCAGCATCTGAGCCCAGCTTCCACAGGGAAGGTGTGGAGAACCCAGAAGGTAAGGCTGGGCACTCCCAGGCAGGAGATGGCAGGTGGGGCAGATGAAGACTCAGAGAGGAAAGCCCAGGCTCACTCACCCACAGCTAAATCTGATTCTGCCCCTGTGGTCAAGTACTTGAGGATCAAGGCGGCATAAGGGAGGCAGGTGTGGGGGCATTGGCTCTGGGGTGCAGGGGTGAGGTGGAACTCTGTTAAGAGGTCAGTTTTGCCCAACAGCTAGGACAGTGCTAAGTACAGAACAGATTGGAAGCTCAGAGTAAATACCCAGGAGATGAGAAAGGAGAACAGCAAGATAAGAGCAGGGCTCAGTGCCTGGGGTCTGTGTGTGAGACAGGCTACCCTAGGGAGGCAGCAGAGGAGACAGTGAGTGCTGGAGTGAGAGTCAACTGGCATTTGCAACATTCCAGCCAGAGGCTCAGAAAGGAAGGCCTAGGGCCATGGAAGGGGCCAGAGAGACAGGCATGTGCCCTGCCATAGTCAGGGACAGGCTGTCAAGGGTTGGGCTGCACTGGGGCTCTGAACATTGTCCAGCCCAGGGAGGTCAGGTCTGTGTCACACACACACACACACACACACACACCACCCCTGCCTGGTGATTCCCACTTGTGCACAAGTGGCCAATGAAAGCCCTAAGAGAAGGGCTGAAAACCAAGGAGGGTGGCCCAGGACCAAGTAAGGGTAGAGGAGGAGGACTGCAGGTCTGAGGAGACTGTGAGCAGGAGTCTCTTGAAGCCATAGGAATCCATTATCTCTTTGGGGGCTGATGTTCTAAACCAATGATGGGCCCCCCCTTTATTTCTCTATTCTATTTATCTTTCCTTCTTTCTATCCCTCCTATGACTCTGTTTTGAAAAAAATTATGAAATTGCCTTGGAAATACTATCTTGGATTATTCAGCTGGGACCTAAATGTCATCTCTAGTGTGCTTCTGTGAGACAAGAAGAGGGACATTAAGAACAGAAGAGACAGCCCTGTGACTACAGAGGCAGAGACACAGATGGAGCCACAAGGCCAGGAAGCGGGAGGAGGCAAGATCCATCCTTGGAATCTGCAGAATTATCTCAGCCTTGCCCACATTTTGATTTCACAACACAGTGACTTTCAGATTTAGGGCTTCTGGCCTTTGAAAGATGTAGTTTTGAGCCACCACTATGTAGAAATTTGCTGTAGTAATTTGATGATTTGGGAGATTCTTAGGCCATCCAGATTGCAGGGGATGTTCTCAGTAGGAAAGCTGCCCTTGAAAGACCAAGGGTGTGGCTGCCAGGGGACCTGTGGATGTGGGGACAAGGCGGCCCAAGACAGGGGACTGCAGAGCATGTAAAGGAAGTGGCCTGAATCAAAGGAACCCAGTAGTACGGGATGGGGTAGCATGAAGCAGGGGTGACCCAGAAATATCAGAAGGGGGTGGCTAAGCACAGAAAGGGCACTCAGGGATGTAGGGAGTCATGAGCCACCCCTGTTCTGGCAGACCAAGGCTGAGCTCCTAGGGAGGGACAGGTTGGGTAGCATTGACCCTGGGCAGGCCAGTACCCAATTTAAGGACTCTGAGCCCAAAGGGAGGCACCTGGTCCTTGACATCTGTCCTCCCTGCTGATCACAGCATTACAGAGCATGCCATCCATGAAAGGTGATTATGAGAATCATGCGAAGGGAGCACCAGTGAATGTACCTCCAACCCAGTCTGTGTCCCCAAGCCCTGTCCCAAGAAGCTCACACTGCCCTCCAGTCCCCTGACCTGGCCTCCTGAGAATGGGGCTCCATAAAGGCTGCAGCCAGGCTCAAGCCAAGGTCTCTACAGTCGTTCTCATTATCGTTCTCCTCTACTTGTCCACCTCCCTACCCTTCACCTCACCCCAACTAACCCAGGTGGATCCTGGTTCTTGTGTTCTTCATGGTAGGGCTGGACATGTGCTGGGCTTCTGGAAACCAGACAAGAGTTCAAACTGGATTCCTGAGATGCAACAATTGAATCACCAGGAAGCCTTTCCCTACTCTCGGGGAGATTAGACCTGGCTGGGCCTGTCCTGTCCCCAGGAAGACTGATATCCAGAGTCTCCCTCCAAGCAGCCAACTGTGCTGGGTCCAGAGCACACAGCTCTAAAGGAATGTCAGTTCCCAATCCACAGACACACATACTGCCACTTTCAACCAGAATGGGGAACAGGCAGATTCCCAAGCAATGATAGCCCCAGTGACTGCCAAACATGAACTGTCCTTACTGCTAGGTCTAGGGGTCCCATCTGGGCTAATTCCCACATGTGCACAGGAGTAGCCCTTGAGAGCCCTAAGAAAAGTACTGAAGACCGCAGAGGGCAGCTAAGGACCAGGTAAGGGTGATGGGTGGTCTCTTCTGGAGCTGTAGGAGGTGCGCAGGACACAGGTGAGAGAGCCCAGGTGGAGGAGCTGTGAACAGGAATCTCCAGAGCCATAAGATGCTTCAGAAACCATATGTCTGAATTTTCTCAAGCAGAGAGGCAAAGCTAGTTTAGGGACAGAGTAGGGGACCCAGGGTGCCGACCCCTCTTTCAGACTTTCTAGGAATCCTTTGCCTCACCTTGGTTCCAGGCCTCCACCACCTAAGTTTCAAGTGAAGAAGCCAGGGATGGCCTCACCCAGCTGCCCAGAGAGGGTCAGGGCTGGGCAACTGGAGGCAGTGAGCAGAGTTCCACCTTGGTGTGGGACAGGCTAGGACTAGGGGGTGAGGTTTGAGACTGACAGCCTGAGGCAACCAACCAGGGTCATTGATGGGGGTGGGGGGGTAATGGAACTAGGCAGATAGTCTTGCCAAAGCCTGCATGGTGGTAAAGGTGAAAGTAGTATGTGGAAACCAGGCCCAAGGATGAATGGAAGACTTCAGGCTGCTAGCTCTGCAATGGCCAGGGTAGGGGGGGTGATGGATTTTTGTGCTGCCCCCAGACACCCAAGCCCTCAAGGTTGTGTCCCAGAGGGTACCTGGACTTGAGATTGGAGGCAGGAATGAAGGCTTCTATGATGGCTTCAAGGAAGCAGGTGACCCAAGAGGGTTGTTGAGACAACTTTTCTTTCTAAAGGTGATCTCCTAGGAAGGGCAGTCAGGGCAGGAATGGCACTATACTCTCTTGTCATTTTCTACAACTTCAGTTTTCCCATCTTACTGTAGGAATATGATTGGTTTCTTCTGGATTGACACAGATTAGAATAAAATGACAGGGAGAGGCCAAGAAGCTAGTGAGGCTGATTCCTGGGAGACCCTATGTTTTTACTCACCTGGACACTATTGGATCCTAGCATAAGATGACTCATCCTGTGTTAAATCTTGGGAGGAAACCCTATGACCTGCCCCTCTGCCCAAATACTTGGCAAAGTTCTCCTTTTGTCCTAGTCAAGATGACTCTTGCCTTGCTGTCCAGTGCTCATTCTGCCTCACTGCCCTTGATCCCTGTAGAGACCTCCAAGCTGTGGTCAGCACTGGCTACATCCATGCTTAATGCTCAGGAGTCCATGGGACCAAGAGCCAAGACATCAGATGTGGTTGAGCCCTAGGCACACATCTGAGAAAATATGAAGTCCAGTATAGCAGAGGGGGTTCTCAGCCTGAGCTGTGAGACTCCTGTTCCAGCCCATCTCTCAACCCCACTCTCTGATGGTACCAACCCCATCTTCTCCACCAACCCTACCCTGACCCCAATCCTTTCTCTCTGATGCCTCCCTTACTTCCTCCATGATCCTGCTCTGATCCTAGTTCAGCTGTTTTTTAAGGGACAACCAAGTGAGCACAGCCTCCTTCCTCTAGAGCCTGGTGAAGGGGCAGAATGCTGCATCAGGTGTGGCTGCCACTATGGTCTGAATTTATATGTCCCCAACAAACCCATCAGTTGGAACCTAAGACCCAAAGAGACAGTGTGAAGAGGTGGAGATTTTAGGAGGTAGTTAAATCTGCCCTTGTGAATGGGCTGGAAGAGGCAACTAGTTGGGCCATTATTGTCCTTCCATCTCTTACACCATGTAAGGACACCTAAATGATGCCAACTATGAAGAACAGGACAGACACAGAACCTGCTGGTGCCTTGTGGACTTTTCAGCCTCCAGAATTGTGAGACATAAATCTTTATCACTTAGAAATGATGTGGTCTATAGAACTTTTCAAAGCATCAGAAACAAGCTGATGAAGTATGACTGCTGGGCTGGGGGTCCCCCAGACAGACCACTGGACACAGAGAAGGAGCAAATCAGCTTTTATTAGCCAGGGGCCTCAAGGAATTCAAACAGCCTTGAAAGCATTGAACAGAAAGAAGTTTACTCTCATTTTCTTGTCTTTATGTTTCTATGGGAGGGGGAAACAGCAACCATAGTTGCTGGGGAAAGAGCTCTCAATCTAAGCATAACTACATAAGCAGAGGGGCAATGAAGTGGGGAGCAGGGAGGTTTAGCAGGGCTTTCCAAAATCTCCTTGCTCTAGTGAGTTTGCATTACAGCAATGGCTATAGTTACAATATATCTTTCTCAGCAAGCACAGTAACACAGTTAGCCCATGGGTGCCCAATTCCACACCAGGAGATGGTTTCCACCCTCACTGAGAGAGCTGTGCACTGCTTTCTTGCTGTGGGAACCACTGGGAAAAGGTAGCCAGGTCCCCACATTCTCATGTACAGGAAATAATGGGGCTTCTGTCAAGGAAATGCCCAGATCTTGCTGACACATGACCACCACCTTGGCCTCAATTTCTGTTACCACCCACCTCCCTTGGGTGTGTGACACTTACCTGGCTTTACCCTCTTAGCATCTTACACTGTGAATTAAATTTCCACACAGGAACCTTTGGGGGACACTCAAATCACACCCAAACCATAGCATTCATTTGATCCCTTTAGTCTCTTCTTTGCTGTGACAGTTTCTCAGGCTTGGTTTCTCATACCTTGACAGTGTCACGTTATCCTGGTGGGCTGTCCTTGAATTCACTATGTTCCCATGGAACACAGGTATTCTAAACCAATGATTGGCTTTGCTGCTTTTTTTATCCTTTCTGTGCATCTTTTCTTCCTTCTTTCCTTCTTATTCTAAATTCTAAGTGAACTAAGGAAATGACATGGAGAGATATTACCCTGGATTATGCAGCTGGGACCTAAAAGCAACTCAAGTATCCTCGTGTGGGACAGGCAGAGGAAGAGAAAGCCATGTGAAGACAGAGGCACAGAAAGGAATGATCAGGCCACAAGTTGAAAGAGGCAATCGCCATCCTTGTGCCTTTAGAGAGAGCAAGGCCCTGCCCACACCATGATTCCTACACGTGGTTCATTTTAAGTTTTAGACTTTCTGTCTTTGGACGGTATGGTTGTGAGCCACCAGTGTGCAGCAATTTGTTGTAGTAATTTGATAATTTGGGAGATTCTCAAGCAATCCAGATTGCAGAGGATGTTGACAGTAGGAAATGCACTGCAAGGAAAGCTGCCCTTGAGAGACCAAGGGTGTGGCTGCCAGGGGACCTGTGAATGTTGGGAGGAGGTGACCCAAGACAGGGGGCCCCAGGGAATGAAAAGGACATGGTCAGCATCAAGGGAATGCCCCAGTATTGGAGGAGGCAGCACTGTGCAGGATGACCCAGCACTGTCAGGAGGAGGTGGCCCAGGACAGGAAGGGCACCAAGAAATGCAGGCAGACTGGGGACCAAGAGCCACTTCAGTCCCAGCAGACCTAGGTTGAGCTCCTAGAGAAGGAAACTTGGGACTGCAGCGACCCTGAGCAGCCCAGTGTCTACCCGAAGTCTTCATAGTCCAGAAAGAGGCAGTCAATCCTGGACCCTTGACAGTGTGGCATTTGTCCTAGTGGGCCCAAAGCATTTCATCCATGAGAGGTGATGCTGAGACTCCTGGGAATACAGCAGGAGTCCTTCCAGCATAGATCTGGGCATAAAAGCATTGTTTTCAGAAGCTCACACTTCTTTCCAGATGCCTAACCCAGCCTCCTGAGAATGGGGCTCCAGAGGGCTACATCCAGGCCAAGGCCAAGGTCATGGTGGCTGTTCATAGCATTGTTCTCCTCTGTCTCTTGCTCAGCTTCCTGCCCCTTTCCCATCCCCATGGCTAGTTTGACCCTGCACTTCTGTCTTTCAGGAAGGGGCCAATCAAGGCTCAGGAGCTTCACTATGGGAAACCAGACAAGGTCAGAATGGAATCCTGACAATCAACAACAGAATCACCCTGGAGCCTCTCCCTGCCCTCAGGCAGATTAGACTTGGCTGGGATCAGAACTGTCCCTGGGAAATCTAGCCATCAGAATCACCCTCTAGGGATCCTCCAGCCTGCTGAACCTAGATCAGCCAGACTTCTGCAGCATTCTGGACACACAAATCCTAGATCTGGAATAGATGCAGCTGCAACAGCTGCTAAGCAGACCCAATGTAAGAATCAGTGGGATGCACCCTGGCTTCTCCCAGCAGGGGCTTCATCCAAAGCTACTGCAAGACTTGCTGAAGGCTTCCTGGGGAGTCAGAGAGGCAGCCTGCTATTCCTAATGAGACAGCTTGGGAGCTGGTATGGTAGCTCTGGAGGACCAGCTCAGGACCAACTGTGGAAACCATCAGAATGGCCCAGGAAATACAAGCAAGTGTCTGGCATCTCAATCCACTGTACCGCACATGCAGTATGAACCATTCCAAGTGCCACAGTTCTAAGCAATGTGAACCCTTGAGACCCCCTTCCCTGGCCAGTGGCCCAGTGGGACAGGTGGGAGATGTCAGGCCTGATCTGGCCATGACATGGTTAATGAATATATTGTTTAATTCCAAGCTATTGTTTCAGCACATTCAAAAAACCTAAAGCTCTCAGCAAAAACATGCCATTCCTCCAGGTGATTAAAGATCAGAGACAGGCTGTGACATCTCCACTCAGATTCAGGCTGTGCTGTGCCTGAGCAGACAGAACACAGAATGGGATGTTAGAGAAAAGAGATAAGCCTACAAAGTACAGTACAATATCTTGCCAGGCACCAAGTTACCTGATAACTTCTATAAATCTGCCTTAACTGCTACATGGACCCCGACCACAAATATTTGTTCTGACCAATGTGCCAGACCTCTTCTCTAACACTCAGGGAGGCAGAGGCAGAAGGATCACTGGGAGTTCCAGGGCAATCAGGGCTACACAGCAAGTTTGAGGCCAGTAGGAACTGTATAGTGACATCTTGTCTCAAAAAAAAATCAAAAGAAACAAAAATAAAACAAAATATTGTTCTGTTAAAGTCAGAGACAACTTCCCCTGTGAACTCCCCATTACCACATGGCCAAATCCACAACAAATCTAGCCTCAAGCCCTGGATTCTACATTTCAAATTCCAACTGAGCTGTATGAGGACCTGGGGTGAGTCTGCCTCAAACTACAGGAGGAAGAGTATTAGATAAAGATATCAGCAGAAACATTTAGATCTGAACAACTGGGCGAAAGACAGAAAATTTCAAAACTGAAACAGATATGAAGCTGGAAAACGGTGAGTAGGAGCCCATGACTGAGGAAGATGCTGATATAAAAATGGAAGCCACTGATGTTAAATGAGATATTATTCTCTCAGGAAGCATGTTCAAAAATAGAGACATATTGGATGCCAGCACAGAAGATGTGAACATTTTGGGCCACTGTACCACAGCCCCCAGTGCTGAGGAGCAGAGCTGCCCCCAGCACAGAAGAGGTGAACCTTCTGGGCCACCATTCCACTGCCCACAGCACCAAGGAGCAGAGCTGCACCAGCCCAGAGGAGGTGAAACTCCCAGGCTACCATACCACAGTCCCCAGCATTGAAGAGGTGAGTTGCATGGGCACCAGCAACATGCATCCCTCCCCTCTCCCCACCTCCCCATTCAAATTAGAAAACACATAAACAAGTCTCAAAACCAAACTCCCAGATCACCTAAAGCAACCCCAAAAGAAAACGAGATGGAACAATCTGATACTCAACCACCTGGACTCCCTGAACTGGCAATAAAAGAGGATCTGGAAAAAATGAAATAAGAAATAATTTCTCAGATAACAAAACAGATTGTGCCCATAGTGTAAGACATGATTAATAAATTTAGAGAGACACAGATAAAAAATAGAGGAGCTGAGAAACATGATGGAATCCCAAAATAGGAAACAAATGGAATCCATAAAACAGATGCAAAAAGATTTCCAGGAGATTAAAAACTCCATTTAAAATTTACACAGCATAATGAGCCAATGTGAGGACAGAATTTCAGATATAGAAGATAAGATTGCAATTAGTGACCAGGAAAAGAAAAATTTCTTTAAAATAGTAAGGGACCATGAGAAATCATTCCAACAGCTGCTAGATGATATGAAGAAGAATAACGTAAGACTGACCAGAGTCAATGAAGAAACAGTAGAGAGTGCACATGACATAAAAAAAAACTCTTCACAGAAGTGATGACAGAAAACTTTCCAAATGGGGGAAAGAACTTGACATACAGATAAGTGAGCCATATAGGACTCCAACTAGCCTTGATCAAAAACATTTACACATAGGCATATAATAGTTAAGATTCCAGAAACCTAACAGAAGAACAAAATTCTACAATCAGTTAGAGAAAAGAAACAAATCACATACAAAGGAAAGTCCATCAGAATCACAGCAGACTTCTCAACACAAACCATCAAGGCAAGAAGACCTTGGAGTGACATATTCCAAGCCCTAAAAGAAAGCAGCCACCAACCTAGATTAATGTACCCTGCAAAACTATCTTTCAAAATTGATGGAGAAATAAGATACTTTCATAATAAAGAGCACCTTAGGAACTTCATGAATACCAAACCAGCACTCCAAAAATTTTAGACAATATCCTAGGAAAAGACAAAGGATCACAACCCCAAGAAGCCCAGCAGAATGAATCCATTGGCCACAACAAGAAATTAAACACACACACCCAGGCATGCCCATTAGCTGGCCGTGGAGCCATGTGGGCAGAGCCACTCAGGCAGAGCCATGTGGGCAGAGCACCCAGGACTGACTGAGCCCAGCTCTGCCTGGCTGGCTAAGCCTACTTGCAACCAAGAGCTGGTAATGACCCCATGGGCATGCCCACCAGCTGCCCGTGGAACCACATGGTCAGAGCCATGCAGGCAAAGCACCCAGGACTGACTGAGCCCAGCTCTGTCTGGCTGGCTACACTTACTTGTGACCAAGAGTGGATAAGGACCCCATGGGCATGCTCACCGGACCCCATGGAGCCACGTGGGCAGAGTGCCCAGAACTGAGTCCAGCTCTGTCCGACTGGCTATGCCTACTTGTGACTAAGAGCTGGTAAGGACCCCCCAGGCAAACCACCAGCTACCCCTGGAGCCACATGGGCACCTGCAACAACAGAGCCCCCCCTCCCACCACCTCTGGCCTCTTGGCTGTGCAGCTACCTGGTTCCACACTGCAGAGGCACTGGAGGACATAAAGGCCATTGTCCTTAGCTGCAGAAGTGAACAAGAAAGAGAGGGCCTCTCTCAAGCTCCCTGATGATAACTGAAACCCACTGGAAAAGTAAAGAGAATCTCTGAAATAAAGGCACACCAGACCACCATACTTGGAAAGTTAGAGGGATCATCACTGCCCATCAGAACCTGAACTGTCTTCAGGGGAAAGGCAGCTGGAACCTACAGTAGAACCTTGCACAGTTCAACCCTGCAGGAGGACATGGAGCTGAACTTGGGACTTGTAGCCAGAAATCTGCCTGAATCTCACAGGATTGTGACTGGCTTACTGAGACTCATTGACATAACTGCATACCGCTACCCACATTGTCTATTGTGACAAAAGAGACATATCCTGAAATCCTTCATTTTTATCTTTTATTTGTTATTTTCAAAATTACCACTAATTTTTGGTCTTATTTTTAATTTTTTTCCTTTGTTTTCTACTCTTTAAAAATTTTTATTTTTCTCTTTTTTCTTTCTTTTCTCTTTTCTTTCTCTCTCTCTCCCACTCACTCCCTTGCTGTCCCACATTGTTCTTTATCTCCCTTTGTGCTCCTGTTCTGGCCCTAATTCAATTTCTTCTTTATTTTTCTTTTCTTCTCTTTTCTTTCTCACCTGTGTCCTCTGGCCTCACTGGTAACCTTCCCCTATCCTTCTGCCTACCTATCACTCCTTGCCCAACTCTTTTAAACTCCCCAGTCTTAAGGGTAACGTTGCTATATTGAACAGTTTATTCATTATAAACATATGTTGGGTTGGTCCTTGATTTTGATTTAACTCACACAGTTAAAAGTGATAGATTAATAACTACCAAAAATTGTCATTTTCTAAGAGGTACTTGATGCTATTGTGTTGCTAATTCTATCACTTGGACTAAGGTGTTGTATTTGATCTAATCAGTTGTCCATCCTGGTATACTGAAAATGAGACAGCCTCAGAGCCATTAGAGACTCAAAACTTAAAGACCAGCTATATCTGAAAGACACCTCTGAGAAGCAATCATTCCATAAGGGTTCTAAATACATCAACAAAGATACTGATAATAAGCAACTTCAAAGTGTCAGCCCAGGAATTAAACCAAGGACAGTACCAAAAACAAAAATAAGAAGATATTTAAATAAGACACAAACTCAGACTTCCACCCCACCAAAGGCAAATTCTGGGGGAAATGAGGTGGAAAAGTCTGATAATCAACCACCTGGAAACCCTGAACTGATAGCACAGGAAGTAACAAAACAGAAGAATGAGGCACTAGAAAAATTCAAAACAGAAATAATTTCTCAGATAACTACAGAGATAGTGAACAGAGTGAAAGACATGATTAGAGGCTCTAGAACAGAAACAGATTTAAAAAATAGATGAGCTCAGATATATGCTAGAATCTATGAATGCCCAGCATAAGAAAGATATGGAAACCATGATCACCCAACATAAGAAAGAAATGGAATCCATGAAACAAATTCAAACAGATATCCAGGAGATTAAAAACTCCATGGAGAGCATGCAGAACAGATTAAGGGAATCTGAAGACAGAATATCAGATATAGAAGACAGAATTGAGGTGAAAGACCATGAAAACAGAGATTTCTTAAAAATGGTAAGGGACCTCGAGAAATCAATCCCAGTGCTGCTACATGATGCAAAGAAGAACAACATAAGACTGATAGGAATCCACGAAAAAACAGGAGAGAGTACAATTGACATAAAAATACTGATCACAGAAGTAATAGTAGAAAACTTCCCAGAGAGAGGTGGAGAATTGGACATACAAATAAGTGAGGCATATAGAACTACAAATAGCCATGATCAAAAACATCTAGACCTAGACATAAAGTAGCCAAGATCCCATAAATCCAACAGAAGAACAAAATCCTACAGGCACTAAGAGAAAAGAAACAAATCACCTACAGAGGAAAGCCAATCAAAATCACAGCACACTTCTGGATGCAAACCCTCAAGGCAAGAAGAGCTTGGAGTGACATATTCCAAGCCCTAAAGGAAAGCAGCTTCCAACCCAGATTGATGTACCCTGCAAAACTATCTTTCAAAATTGATGGAGAAATAAGATACTTTCATGACAAAGAGCACCTGAGGAACTTCATGAATACCAAACCATTACTCCAGAAAGTTTCAGACAATATCCTAGGAACAGACACTGAGGATCACAACCCCAGGAAGCCCAGCAGAATGAACCCATCAGGCATGACAAGAAATTAATTCTAGAGGGGGGAATCCAACACAAAGAAAATGTCATGACAGTGATAAGTCAATATGTATCAGTTATAACCTTAAATGTTAATGGTCACAATTCACCAATCAAAAGAAATAGACTGGCAGAATGAGTCAAGAGGCAAAGTCCAACAATATGCTGCATACAAGAAACACACTTGATTCAAAATGAAAATCATAGACTGAAAGTTAAAGGGTGGAAAACAATACTCCATGTGACGGGTACCTGAAAAAAAGCAGGAGTTGCTAGCCTCCTTGCAGATCAAGTGGATTTCAAACCAAAACTGATTAAGAGAGACAAAGAAGGACACTTCATCCTTGTAAAGGGAACAATCCAAGAGGAAGAGATGGCAATTATAAATATCTATGCACCAAACACTAGTGTGCCCAACAATATAAAAAAGTACTAATGGACATGAAAAGTCATATATGCACTAATACAATAGTAGTAGGGGCCCTCAATACCCCACTGTCACAGATAGATCAATTAGACAAAAAATAAGTAATGGAATACTAGAACTCAGTCGAACTCTTGAACAAATAAACTTAACAGATGTTTACAGAGTGTTCCACCCCACAAATTCAGAATACACATTCTTCTCAGCTGCAAACAGGTTGTTCTCCAAAACAGACCACATACTTACTCATAGAACATGCTTAAGTAAGTGCAAAGGAATTGAAGTTATCCCCTGTATATTATCGACCACAGCGTGATGAAATTGGAGATCAATAGCAAAAGAAACCATACAAATTTCATAAGCACATGGAAATTGAGCAACTCACTTCTGAATAACCAATGGGTCACAGAGGAAATTAAAGAAGAAATCAGACAGTTCCTTCTATTAAATGACAATCACAATACAACATATCGGTATCAATGGGACACAATGAAAGAAGTCCTACAAGAAAAATACATAGCAGTGAATACACGTATTAGGAAACCAGAGCGAGCCCAATTAAAGAACCTGATGCTGAACCTCAAGCTTCTAGAAAAAGAAGAGCAGAACAACCCCAAAGCTCATACAGGGAGGAAATTATAAAGATCAGAGAAGAAATCCATGCCATGGAGACTAAGAGAATGATACAAAAAAATTAATGAAGCCAAGAGTTGGTTCTTTGAAAGAATAAACAAAATTGACAAACCCTTAGCCAACTTTATCAGAAAAAGCAAAGAAAAGGCCCAAATCCGTGCAATTAGGAATGAAAAGGGTGAAATTACAACAGACCCAGCAGAAATCCAGAGGATCATCAATACCTGCTTCAAGAACCTATACATCATGGTAGTGGCAAAAACAGACCTGAAGACAAGTGGAACAGATTAGAAGATGCAGAAACAACTCCAGACACACTCAGGCATCTCATCTTCGATAAAGGAGCCAAACACCCTCACTGGAGGAAACACAGCCTCTTTAATAAATGATGTTGAAAAAATTGGGTTTCAACTTGTCAGACAAAGATTAAAACTAGACCTATATCTCGCAATATGCACTAAACTAAAATCAAAATAGATTAAAGATCTAAGTATTAAACCAGAAATGCTGAACCATCTGGAACAGAGGTTAGGTAGAACTCTTTTGTGTGTGTGTGATTACAGTTTTTTAATATATATTTATTGGTACATTTTAGGTACAAAATACATTTCCATTTATCATTAGGTGTTTGTACCAGAATGTGATGCATCTCAGTTCTTATTTTTTCTCCCATTACCTATGCACACTTCACCCCCTCTACCCTTCCCTATTTACACAGTTTGTTTCCATTTTTTTTCTTTCTCATAATTTTTCCTTTCCCTTCTTCCCTTTCCCCTTCCCCTCCCACCATCCCCAAATCCTTGGACCTTTTCTTATTTCAAATTATCAATTATTCACTTTAAATATTTTCAACCTTATTTACACTTTCAATTTCTCACACTAGAGAAACTAGTTTATATTTACGCATGTGTGTCCTATTTATTTCACTTAAGAGTATGGCCTCAATATGCACCCATTTAGCTATAAATGTCTCTAGTTTCTCATGCTTTATGGCTGAGTAGTACTCCATTTTATTTTTTTTAAAAAACCCACATCTTCTTTATCCAGTTTTCAGTCAATGGGCACTTGGGCTGTTTTCAAGCTTTAGCTATTACAAACTGTGCTGCTATAAACATGGGTGCACATTTATTGCTGTGGTATGATTCTTTTAATTCTTTGGGGAAGATCCCCAGCAGTGGAATAGCTGGGTCAAATGGGACCTCTGGTCCTAGTTCTTTGAGGTATCTCCATACTGATTTCCACAGTGGTTGCACCAGTCTGGACTCCCACCAACAATGGAGAAGGGTTCCTTTCTCTCCACACCCCTGCCAGAATTTGTTATTGGTTGATTTCTTGATAGCAGCCACTCTTTCTGGGGTGAGGTGGAATCTCAGTGTTGTTTTCATCTGCATCTCTCCAATCACCAGCGATGTTGAACATTTTTTCATATATTTATTTGCTGTTTTTACTTTTTTGAGAAATGTCTGTTCATTTCATATCCCCATTTTTGAATTGGGTCTTTCAACTTGGGGGGGGTCTGATTTTTTTCATTTCTTTATATACTCTTGATAGTAGACCTTTGTCTGAGGTATAGCTGCTAAATATTTCTTCCCACATTGCAGGTTGTCTGTTAGCTCTGTTGGTAGTTTCTCTTGCAGTGCAGAAGCTTTTTAATAAGATGAGATCCCAGTTCTTGATTCTTTGTGCTAGCTCCCATGCTACTGAAGATGTGTTCATAAAGTCTTTTCCTATGCCAATGTCATCAAGAGTTCTACCTAACTTATCTTCCAGCAAGTTTACTGTTTCTGTCTTGATATTTAGATCTTTCATCCACTTTGATCTTAGTTTAGTGCATGGTGATAGGTATGGGTCTAGTTTTAATCTTTGGCAGGTTGAAATCCAGTTTTTCCAACACCATTTATTAAATAGGCTATCTTTCCTCCAATGAGGGTGGTTGGCTCCTTTGTCAAAGATGAGGTGGCTGAGTATGTCTGGAGTTGTTTCTGCATCTTCTAATCTATTCCACTGATCTTCAGGTCTGTTTCTTTGCCAGTACCATGCTGTTTTTATCACAGTAGCTTTGTAGTATAGTTTCAAGTTGGGGATTGTGATACCCCCAGCCATGTCTCTGTTGCCTAGAATTGCTTTTGCTATTCTAGGTTTCTTTTGTTTCCAAATGAATTTTTGGATTGTTTTCTCTAGTTCTGTGAAGTATATTGTTGGAATTTCAATCGACCTTCCATTGAATCTATATAGTAGTTTTGGAAGTATGGCCATTTTCACTATATTGGTCCTTCCTACCCAGGAACAAGGGAAATCTTCCCATTTTCTTATATCCTCTTTGATCTCCTTTTTCAGAAAGCTATAGTTTTCAGTGTAGAGGACTTTTACTTCCTTTGTTAAGTTGATTCCTAGATATTTCATTTTTTTAGATGCTATTGTAAAAGGAATTATTTCCCGAATTTCTCTCTCAATGGGTCTGCTATTTGCATATAAGAAGGCTATTATTTTTTGAGTGTTGACCTTATATCCAGCTACTCTACTGAATCTGTCAATTAGGTCTACAAGACTTTTGACTGAGTTTTTTGGATCTTCTATGTAAAGTATCATATCATCAGCAAATAATGACAGTTTAACTTCTTCCTTTCCTATCTTTATTCCTTTTATTTCTTTCTCTTTTATAATTGCCATGGCTAATGTTTCCAGAACAATATTGAACAGGAGTGGTGATAGTGGGCATCCTTGTCTTGTTCCTGATTTTAGCATGAAAGTTTTCAGGTTTTGACCATTTAGTATGATGTTGGCTGTTGGTTTATCATAGATAGCCTTAATCGGGTTGAGATAAAGACCTTCTATTCAAATTTTCTGTAGTGTTTTTATCATGAATGAGTGTTCAATTTTGTCAAATGCTTTTTCTGCATCTATTGAGATGATCATGTGGTTTTTGTCCTTGACTCTGTTAGTATAGTGTATTACATTGATTGATTTATGAATGTTGAACCATCCTTGCATCCCTGGGATAAATGCAACTTGTTCAGGATGTATGATCTTCTTGACGACACTCTGTATTCTGTTTGCCAGTATCTTGTTGAGGATTTTTGCATCTATGTTCATTAGGGAGATTGGTCTGTAGTTCTCTTTTTGGGTTGGGTCTTTCCCTGGTTTGGGGATCAAAGTTACACTTGCTTCCAAGAATGAATTTGGAAGCCTTCCTTTCCTTTCAATTTCCTTGATGACTTTAAAGAGTAATGGAGATAGTTCTTCTTTAAATGTCTTGTAGAATTCAGCAGTGAAGCCATCAGGCCCTGGGATTTTCTTCATTGGTAAGTTTTTTATTACATTTTCAATTTCACTCATTGTTATTGGGGTATTCAGAATTTCTATATCTTCTTCATTTAATTTTGGTTATTCATATGTATCTAGGAA
The DNA here is from genome assembly GCF_053883595.1 of Heterocephalus glaber. Taxonomy (NCBI): domain Eukaryota; kingdom Metazoa; phylum Chordata; class Mammalia; order Rodentia; family Bathyergidae; genus Heterocephalus; species Heterocephalus glaber. The sequence goes on along the minus strand of NW_028258316.1, from coordinate 6,887,636 downwards.
TCTGTCCATTTCTTCTGTGTTTTCTATTTTATTAGAGTACAGGTTCTCAAAGTAGGTATTGATGATTCTCTGGATTTCTGCTGGATTTGTTGTGGCTTCACCTTTTTCATTCTTAATTGCATGAATTTGAGCCTTTTCTTTCCTTTTTTTGATAAGGTTGACTAAAGGTTTATCGATTTCATTTCTTCTTTCAAAAAACCAACTCTTTGACTCATTGATTTTGTTGGATCATTCTCTTAGTCTCCATTGCATTGATTTGTGCTCGGATTTTTATAATTTCCTTTCTTGTATGAGCTTTGGGTTTGTTATGCTCTTCTTTTTTTAGGAGCTTGAGGTTCTGCATTAGGTTATTTAACTGAGTTCTCTCTGTTGTCCTAATATGGGCATTCACTGCTAGGGATTTCCCACGTAGAACTGCTTTCATTGTGTCCCATAGATTCCTGTATTTTGTACTGGCATTATCATTTCCTTGTAGAAACTGTCTAATCTCTTCTTTAATTTCCACTGTGACCCATTGGTTGTTGAGGAGGGTGCTGTTCAATCTCCATGTGTTTGCGGGAGTTTTGTGGTTTCTCCTGTTATTGATCTCCAGTTGTATGGCACTATGGTCTGATAATATACAGGGGATAACTTCAGTTCTTTTACATTTACTTAGGTATGTCCTATGAGCTAGCATGTGATTTATTTTGGAGAATGACCCTTGTGCAGCTGAAAAGAATGTGTATTCTGATTTTGTGGGGTGGAATACTCTGTAAACATCTATTAAGTCCATTTGTTCAATAACTTGGTTCAGTTCTAGAATTTCATTGTTAATTTTTTTCTAGTTGATCTGTCCATTTGTGATAGAGGGATGTTGAGGTCCCCCACTACAATTGTATTAGTGATTATTTGGTTTTTCATGTCCATTAATATTTGTTTTGTATAGTTGGAGGCATTCATATTTGGTGCATATATATTTAGGATTGTCATCTCTTCCTCTTGGATTGTTCCCTTCACAAGGATGTAGTGACCATCTTTGTCTTTTTTAATTAGTTTTGGTTTGAAATCTACTTTGTCTGCAAATAAGATTGCCACGCCTACTTTTTTGTGTTTGTGTTTTGAGACTCTAATGACTCTGAGGCTATTTTATTTTCCTTATACCAGGAAGAAAAACTAATTAGATCAATCACAACATGTTAGCCCAAATGACATAGTCGGCAATACCATAGCATCAAGCACAGCTTAGAAAATGACAATTTGTGGCAGTTATTAATGTATCACATTTAACTATGTGAGTTAAATTAAAACTGAGAAAACTGAGGACCGAGCCAACATAAGTTTATAATGAATAAACTCTTCCATATAGCATCTGACCCCTTTGGGGTGGGGAGTTACAGGGAGATGCGGAGGGAGGGACAGGTAGAAAGAACAGTTAAGATTAGTGGTGAGTCCAGAAGACACAGGAAGATCACACAAACTCTAAGAAGTTGTTAAAGGCAAGAGAAAAAGGCAGAATGAAAGAACAAAGATGTGAATAGAGTCACCTAACAGCAACAGGGAGGCTAGATACGGAATTTACTTTCCTTTAAACCTAATGATAATCAAGAGAAGTACAGGAGAAGAAAAGAACAGTAAGGGAGAAATCAGAATTCAGTGCAGAAAGGAACAAATGGGGAGATGAGGAGCAATTTGGGACAGTGAAAGAATGAGTGAGAGAGAGAGAGAGAAAGAAAAGATAAAAGAAAGAAAAAAGAAAAGTAAAACTTTGAAGAGTATAAAAAAAGTAAAAATTAATAATTAAATATAAGGGAAACAATTTTTTTTCTTTTTTGCCAATAGCAATAGAAAGTATGGGCCTCCTTCAGGGTGTCCCTGCTGTCACAGTAGGCACCATAGGAATCCGTGTGCATATACGAGTAACTGAGCCTCACCAAGCCAGCACCAGACCAAGTACAGTGGTCGGATGTGCCTTTATTGTAGAGATTCTCTTTACTTTTCCACTGAGCTTCAGTTTTCATCAAGGAGCCTGAGAAGCCCTGTTTCTGTTACTAACTTCTGTTCTATCTTGTGGCGCTCAGGACAAAGGTCTTTACAATCTCTTTTGCCTTTATAGTGTGGGACCAGGTAGCAGAAGAGCCAGAAGGCCAGAGGTGCTATGGCGAGGGGTGGGGGGGACTGTACCTTGGAGGTACCTGTGCTGCTAAGTGGATCTCACTGATGTAGAACTCTTGAAGACATTGGTGTAGGAAAAGATTTTTATGAACAAAACCTGTTTCCCATGAACTAGCACAAACAATCAACAAGTGGGATGTCTTCTAATTAAAAAGCTTCTGCACAGCAAAAGAAACCAATAGTGTGAAGAGACAACCCACAATGTGGGAAAATTTTTTCACCTGCTGTTCCACAGACAAAGGTCTACTATGTAGAATCTATAAAGAACTGTAAAAAATCAGAACTCCCAAATTTAAACACCCAATCCAAAAATGGACATCTGAAATAAACAGACATTTCTCAGACAAAGAAGTAAGAATAGCAAATAAACATGAAAGAATGTTCAACATCACCAGTAATTTGAGAGATGCAAATGAAAACAACACTGAGATTCCACCTCATTCCAGAAAGAAAGGTTGCTATCATGAAATCAACCAATAACAAATGTTGTTGGGGAAGATGCTGAATCACCTCGCTGCAGACAGGCAGGTCTGCCAATGCACTACCAAGGTCTCAAGTCACGTGGAACACTCCAAATCAGCCCGCTGCAGACAGGCAGGTCTGAGCACGCCATACCGAGGTCCCGAGTCCTGCGGAAGATGCTGAATCACCCTGCTGCAGACAGGCAGCCACCTGGTTCCACACTACAAAGACGCAGAGGACACCAGACCACCAGACCACGGTACTGAGTTCCACTGCTCCCAGCCCAGAGGTAGGGGCTTCTGAGACGCCTTCCCACTGCTCCTGGTCCAGAGGGAGGGGCTTCTGGGTCACCACCCTTCCCACTGCTCCCAGCCCAGAGGAAAGGGCTTTTGGGCCACCTTCTGTCCCACTGCTCCTGGCCCAGAGGGAGGGGTTTCCAGGCAAACATCCCTCCCGCTTCTCCCAGCCAACAGGAAAGGGCTTTCAGGCCACCATCCCTACCGCTGCTCCTGGTCCCTGTCACACCTCTCCTAGCTCAGAGAAGTTAATCCGTGCAGGCGCTAACAGCCCTCTGCCCCAGTTGAAATGAGAAAACACGTAAGGAAGTCTCAAAACCAGAATTCCAGATCACCTACAGCAACCACAAAGGGAAATGAGATGGAACACTCTGATACTCAACCACCAGAACTCACTGAACTGGCAAAAAAGGGGGATCTGGTAAAAATGAAATCAGAAATAATTTCTCAGATAACAGGAGAAATTGTGCCCCTAGTGCAAGACATGATTAATAAATCTAGAGAGGAGCTCAGGAACATGATGGAATAACAATATAGGAAACAAATGGAATCCATAAAACAGATGCAAATAGATTTCCAAGACATGAAAAACTCCATTGAAAGTCTACACAGCAGAATGAGCCAATGTGAGGACAGAATTTCAGATATAGAAGATAAGATTGCAGTTAGTGACCAGAAAAGAAAAATTGCTTCAAAATTATAAGGGAACATGAGAAATCAATCCAGCAGCTACTAGATGATGCAAAGACAAATAATATAAGACTGATTGGACTCAATGAAGAAACAGGAGAGAGTGGAGACGACATAAAAAAAATCTCTTCACAGAAATAATGGCAGAAAACTTCCCAAGCAGGGGGAAAGAGCTTGAAATACAGATAAGTGAGGCATATAGGACTCCAAATAGCCTTGATCAAAAAAAACCTACACATAGGCATATAATTGTTAAGATTCCAGAAACTCAACAAAAGAACAAAGTTCTACAAGCAGTTAGAGAAAAGAAACAAGTCACATACAAAGGAAAGCCCATCAGAATCACAGCAGACTTCTCAACACAAACCATCAAGGCAAGAAGAGCTTGGAGTGACATATTCCAAGCCCTAAAAGAAAACAGCCTCCAACCCAGATTGATGTACCCTGCAAAACTATCTTTCAAAATTGATGGAGAAATAAGATACTTTCATGACAAAGAGCACCTTGGGAACTTCGTGAATACCAAACCAGCACTCCAAAGAATTTTACACAATATCCTAGGAACAGACATTGAGGATCACAACCCCAGGAAGCAAAGCAGAATGAACCCATCTGGCATAACAAGAAATTAAATGTAAAGGGGGAGAACCCAACAAAAAGAAAAAGTCATGGCAAAGACAAGTCAATATGTTTCAGTTATAACCATCGATGTTAATGGTCTCAATTCACCAATCAAAAGAAATAGACTGGCAGAATGGGTCAAGAAACAAAATTCAACAATATGCTACATACAAGAAACACACTTAATTCAAAAGGAAACTCATAGACTGAAAGTTAAAGGGTGGAAAACAATACTCCATGCGACAGGAACCCAAAAAAAAGCAGGAGTATCTATCCTCTTTGCAGATCAAGTAGATTTCAAACCAACACTGATTAAGAGAGATGAAGAAGGACACTACATCCTTGTAAAGGGAAGAATCCAAGAGGAAGAGATGACAATCATAAATATCTATGCATCAAACACTAGTGCACCCAACTATATAAAACAAATACTAACAGACATGAAAAGTCATATATGCACTAATACGATTGTAGTGGGGGACTTCAACACCCCACTGTCACAAATAGATAGATCAACTAGACAAAAAATAAGTGATGAAATACTAGAACTCAATTGAACTCTTGAACAAATGAACTTAACAGATGTTTACAGAGTCTTCCAACCCACAAAATCAGAATACACATTCTTTTCAGCTGTATATGGGTCACTCTCCAAAATAGACCACATACTCACACATAGAACATGTTTAAGGAAGTGCAAAGGAATTGAAGCTATCCCCTGTATATTATCAGACCATAGTGTGATGAAATTGGAGATCCATAGCAAAAGAAACTCAAAAAATTTCATAAACACGTGGAAATTGAACAACGCACTTCTGAATAACCAATGGGTCACAGAGGAAATTAAAGAAGAAATCAGACAGTTCCTTCAATTAAATGACAATGACAATACAACATATCGGAATCTGTGGGACACAATGAAAGCAGTCTTACCAGGGAAATTCATAGCAGTGAATACGCATATTAGGAAAACAGAATGAGCCCAATTAACCTGATGCTCAACCTCAAGCTTCTAGAAAAAGAAGAGCAAGACAACCCCAAAGCTCATACAAGGGAAGAAATTATAAAGATCAGAGGAGAAATCAATGCAGTGGCGACTAAGACAACGATACAAAAAAATCAATGAAGTCAAGAGTTGGTTCTTTGAAAGAATCAACAAAATTGACAAACCTTTAGCCAACCTTGTCAGAAAAAGAAAAGAACGGGCCCAAATCCATGCAATTAGGAATGAAAAGGGTGAAATTACAACAGACCCAGCAGAAATCCACAGGATCGTCAATACCTACTTCCAGAACCTATACTCCAATAAGATGGACAACACAGAAGAAATGGACAGATTCCTAGATACATATGAATTACCAAAGTTGAATGAAGAAGACCTAAAAATTCTGAACAACCCAATATCAACCAATGAAATTGAAAATGTAATTAAAAACTTATCAACTAAGAAGAGCCCGGGCCCTGATGGCTTCACTGCTGAATACTACAAGACATTTAGAGAGGAACTGCTGCCACTACTGTTTAAACTCTTCAGTGAATTGAAAGGGAAGCAATACTCCCAAATTCATTCCTGGAAGCAAGCATCACCTTGATCCCTAAAGCAGAGAAAGACCCAACTGAAAAAGAGAACTATAGGCCAATCTCACTAATGAACATAGATGCAAAAATCCTTAATAAGATAATGGCAAACAGAATGCAGAAGATCATCAAGAAGATCATACACCCTGATCAAGTGGGATTCATCCCAGGGATGCAGGGATGGTTCAATATATGCAAATCAATCAATGTAATACACTATATCAATAGAGCCAAGGACAAAAACCATATGATTATCTCCATAGATGCAGAAGAAGCATTTGACAAAATCCAACAAGCATTTATGATAAAAAAAAAAACCTACAAAAAGTTGGAATAGATGGTCTCTACCTCAAACTGATAGAAGCCATCTATGAAAACCAACAGCCAATATCATACTAAATGGTCAAAAACTGAAATCCTTCACACTAAAATCAGGAACAAGACAATGATGTCCACTATCACCATTCTTGTTCAATATAGTTCTGGAAACATTAGCCATGGCAATTAGACAAGACAAAGACATAAAATGAATAAAGATAGGAAATGAAGAAGTCAAATAGTCATTATTTGCAGATGACATGATACTCTATATAGAAGACCCCAAGAACTCCACCAAAAGTCTTCTAGACTTAATAACCAAATTCAGTCAAGTAGCTGATTACAAGGTCAACACACAAAAATCAATAGCTTTCCTCTACACAAATGACAGACTCACTGACAGAGAAATAGGGCAAATAATTCCTTTCACAATAGAATCAAAAAAACTGAAATACCTAGGAATCAACCTAACAAAAGAAATCAAAGACCTCTTCTCTAAAAACTATAGCACTCTGAAAAGAGAGACCGAAGATGATATCAGAAAATGGACAGACATCCCCTGCTCCTGGGTAGGAAGGATTAATATAGTGAAAATGGCCATACTTCCAAAACTGCTAGATAGATTTAATGCAATTCCAATTGAGATCCCAGCAGCATACTTCATAGGCCTCGAGAAAACAATCCAAAAATTCATTTGGAACAAGAAGAGACCCAGAAGAGCAAAAGCAATTCTAGGTAACAGAGGTATGGCAGGGGGTATCACAATCCCCAACCTGCAACTCTACTACAAAGCTACTGTGATAAAAACAGCATGGTACTGGCAAAGAAACAGACCTGAGGACCAGTGGAACAGATGAGAAGATGCAGAAACAACGCCAGACACACTCAGCCATCTCATCTTCAACAAAGGAGCCAAACACCCTCACTGGAGGAAAGATAGCCTCTTTAATAAATGGTGCTGGAAAAATTGGGCTTCAACTTGCCAAAGATTAAAACTAGACCTATATCTCTCACCATGCACTAAACTAAAATCAAAATGGATTAAAGATCTAAATATTAAAATAGAAACTCTGAACCAGTTGGAACAGAGGTTTGGTAGAACCCTTGAAGACATCGGTGTAGGAAAAGATTTTATGAACAAAAGCTCAGTTGCCCATGAACTAGCACAAACAATCAACAAGTGGAATCTCTTCTTATTAAAAGGCTTCTGCACAGCAAGAGCAACCAGCAGCAGTGTGAAGAGACAACCCACAATGTGGGAAAAAATCTTCACCTGCTCTTCCTCAGACAACGGTCTACTATCTTGAATCTATAAAGAACTTCAAAAGATCAGACCTCCCAAATTTAAAGACCCAATCCGAAAATGGGCATCTGAAATGAACAGACATTTCTCAGACAAAGAAGTAGAAATAGCAAATAAATACATGAAAAAATGTTCAACATCACTGGTCATTCGAGAGATGCAAATGAAAACAACAGTGAGATTTCACTTCACTCCAGAAAGAATGACTGCTATCATGAAATCAACCGATAACAAATGCTGGAGGGGCTGTGGGGAAAGAGGAACCCTGCTCCACTGCTGGTGGGAGTGTAGACTGGTGCAACCACTGTGGAAATCAGTATGGAGATACCTCCAAGAACTAGGACTGGAAGTCCCATTTGACCCCGCTATTCCACTGCTGGGTGTCTTCCCCAAAGAATTAAAAGAATCATACCACAGTGATATATGTGCACCCATGTTCATAGCAGCACAGTTTGTAATAGCTAAAACTTGGAAACAGCCCAAATGCCCATCAACTGGAGACTGGATGAAGAAAATGTGGTTTTTTTATAAAATAGAGTACTACTCAGCCAAAAAAAATGAGAAATTAGAGACATTTATAGCTAAGTAGATGCACACTGAGGAGATGCTCTTAAGTGAAATAAATAGGACACACATGAGTAAATACCGAATAGTTTCTCTGGTGTGAGAAACTGAAAGTGTAAATAAGGACTAAATGTATAATAGGTAATGTGAAATAGGAAGAAAAGGGGCAAAGGGGAAGGAAGTGGGAGGGCTAGGGGAAAGGATAGAAGGGAATGGGATTAATATGAGAAAATGGAAAAATAGGAACAAAATCCTTGTAAATAGGGAGGAATGGAGGGGTTGAAGGGAGGGCTGGGCAAGGGTGAAAAATAAGAACCAAGAGAGACTATGTAAAGGTGCAAATTTCCAGTGATGAATGTCATTATATTGTATACCCAAAATGTACCAATAAAATTATTTTTTTAAAAATAGAGCCATCTTGAGAAGTATGTCTTTCTTTCTCAGTAAACTCTGAATTGACTCAACATATTAATTCAGAGAGTGGCCTTTAGAAAAAAAGAAAAAGTGTAGCTTTGTGGCTTCACAGTGAAAAAAATAAGTTTAAGTGTTTCTATGGCTTGAGATTTTCTTACTTTCTCAGTAAAAATTTTCTGAAGCCATTCTCAGGTAAGAAAGTCAGAATTCTTTTGAAGACAAGACCTACAAGAGTCTACCTTCGATTGTTGTCCTAAATGTCTTCTACCCCTGTGGCTACAGTAATAAAAGCAGTAAAACATTCCCATTTTCATCAAAATGCATTCAATTATCTTTCAAGTTTGAGCAGCCTATATTTTAAAATAGATATTAAAACACAAATGTAAAATCACACCTTACAAAATAACAAAATGATTGTATAAACAGAGTTGAAAGTTAATAAATTAATTATAAATCAGACATGATGTACTGGGCAGTTAAGTGTATGTTTTTATTATGAAATTGAAAATATCAAGATGATGTCTCACTAGGTTGTGTGTCCCAGCTTTCTGGAAAGGAGTTTTCTGGAGGACCTGTGTGTCTGGGTGTCCACAACCTGCCCCTGCCAGCACCATGTGTACCCATGGCCTGAGGGAGGTGAGGGCAGCAGAGCAGATTTTGGGAAGTGACCCTCAAGAGTTCTGTCCTTGTGCACTTGTATTTTCCTGAGCTTGGAGAAAATCTAACTCCATGATTCCATGTGTGCAGTGATAGTTACAAACAAAGGCACTGCATGAACCACAAACAAAATGCAAATAAAACATAAATATGCCATCTTCCACAGCTAAATCATTTTACTACACAAGTGAAAGATACTTATCATTGCATCTGGCATCTATAAATCCAAAAGAGGAAGAAACCGATATATTACACTTCAAAAGAACAGCATCAAATTTCTCAAGTGAATAGAAAGAATAGTAGGTTTGTCATATAAATGTTTTCAAACCCTGGAAATGTCATAATCTCCAGAGAAAAGAGAAAGAATGCAAATCCACATGCTTGCCATCATCAATTAACAGGCATCTGTGCAAACATCTTTATTGTTTTCCCAGATTATTTCCAAATCCAGGCAACTTAATGGACATAAACAGACATTTGAAACTCACCTTTAATGGGGTTGCAAGAACCCCCTGACCACCTGAATTCTTCATTTTGTTGCATAAATTTCCAAAACAACACAATAGGAATTTATCATGCTATGTGAGAACAAAGCTCTCTCAGTCTTGAAGAAAGATAGTCCTTTACCTTAAACTTGGTTTCCTTCATACAGAGTCAAATCACATTACCTTTTCTTAAGAGAATGTTTTTTCACACTAGAGAAACTATTTAGTATTTACACATGTGTGTCCTATTGTGTGTGTGTAAATAAGGACTAAAAGGTATACTAGATAATGTGAAATAGGAAGAAAAGGTGCAAAGGGGAAGGGGAAGCGGGAGGGGAGGGGAAAAGAAAGAAGGGAATGGAATTAGTATGAGAAAAGAAAAAATGGAAACAAAGTCTTTCCAGATAGGGAAGTGTTGAAGGAAGGGCAGGGAAACGGAGAAAAAATAAGAACCAAGATGGATTATTTAAAGGTGCAAATTTCCATAGCATTATATTGTATACCTAAAATGTACCAATAAAATTAATTTAAAAATCAGTTAAAAGAAAAAAAAAAGAGAGACCTTTTTTTCAGCTATTTCTGATCTGGTCATAATTTCCTCATCTGAATTCCCTAACATAGGCAGAGCTTCATTTGGGAATGAAGATGATTAATTTTCTTGAACCACTTCAAATCTTCATCAAAATTTACAGTAGTAGGTTTAGCTGCTCCACTGGAAACTGTTTTTGAGGCTCTCAATTTCATTCCTTCAGTTAAATTTTCAGATGTGAACATACATTCATCAACTTTCATCAGCAGGATCATCTAAGGGCATGATCTCTCATTATTTGCAGAAGTTCTTCACAAAAACATTATCACAATAAGGATAAGTGAAATAAGATAGCTCCAAAATGCATCATCAACCCAGAGTTCCATCCAGTCTGGTTGGCAGTCTGCAATGCTATATATATCTTAGTTGTCCTAACTGTGAACACTAGAGAAACCAGCATAATAGACATGAGAGAATTTGCAGTCCCTATATACTGAAAATTTGCCTGTGTTGTTTCTCAGCCTTAGAGTTTTCTTAGTTTGTGCCAAATGTAGCAAAATCCACCAGCACAAGCCAGAGTTGAGGAGTGAGGGAGGCTGCCCGGAAGACCAGAGTCAGAATCACTGGACCCACTGACTCGCCTCGTGCCTTCAATAGGCACCAAGATAAAGTAAAGCTGTCCCAGTCCAATCACTTGATGCATAACTGTCCCTAAAGGAGGTTTCATAATGCCATGGCAATGCAAGCTCAGGATGATCACATTGAGGCAGGCCAATGTCAACCTGACACAGATATCAACTCTCCCAATATCAACAGGCTTTGGGTTGATGGCCCAGTGCTGTCAAAGTTTTGATGTTCACACACAAAACTGCTTTCTCAAGGATTCCTAGGAAATTGACAATGGCAATCCAGAGCTGTATTCTTAATATATATTTCCAGTAATGAGCAGACACATCAGTCAGAGTATACCATGTAATATACAAACTATACACATCACCATGTGAAATGTAGCAAGAGAAGCAAAATCATTAGAGGCCAATAGAAAGACAGAGATTCAAATTCCAGCTGACATGTTTTTCCATTTTATTTTTTCTTGAATTTCTCCAGTTTTAATTTTTCTGTAAAAGCATAGTATTATTTTATGTTTCTCCAATTCTTAGTAGTATGTGGTTGCTATATATAATGATTACATTCCTTGTGGGGTGCTGGTCCATGTACATAACACATCTTAATTTCTTTTTCATCATCTTCCCCTCTCCTTCCTCTACCCTCCCTCCTTTTCTTGGTCCCTTCTCTGTTGTAAAAGCTCTATCTCCCTATTTTCTTTTATCTGTTTTTTATTTCACTCTCTGTGTATTTTGTGTTTCCATATGTGATATTAAACCTTGTGTTTCTCACTTATTTCACTTAACAATATGGTTTCAATGTGTATCCAGTTTTCCTACAGATTACTCAAGTTCATCCTTCTTTATGGCACAGTAGTACCCCATTGTGTTTAAAAGCAACATTTTCATTATCCATTCACCTGTTGCTGGACATATACGTAGCTTCCAATATTTAGCTATTATGAATTGTGCTGCTATACACATGGGTATGCCTGTATTCCATCAGTGGAATATGATGTCTTTAAATCTTTCAAGGAAGATACCTAAAAGGGGAATAGCTGAGTTATATGGAATTTTTATTTTTACATTTTTAGAAATCCCCATATTGATTTCTACAGCGCAAGTACAGGTTACTCTCTTACCATCAGTGTAGAAGGTTCCTTTTCCCCCTCAGCCTTGTGGGCATTTGCTTTTATTTGATTTCTTGATGTAGCCATTGTTTCTGGATTAAAATGGAATCTCATTGCCATTATAATAGAAACAACAAAAATAAGAAACCCATTTCTTTGTGTTCTGCCTACAACTTTCATTAATCCTTCCTGGTTTGATGCATTTCTGTGACCCATTACTTCTTTATTATTCAATAAAGAAAACCCTATAACTCATTGTTATCATCTAAATTTTCATTTTCTGTTGTCCAACACTCAATGTTCTTGAAATAACCACAAATGTCTTCATCAACAGGAAGTTCATGATATGGGACATCTCCTATCCAAGGTAAGATTCTATGTTATAAATTATTTCCACACTTCTTTTCTTCCAACACGGAATATTCACTGTGACGTGTTCAATATTTCAAATGCCACTCTCTGTATAATCACGGGCCCTGAAAAAACTGAATAATTTAACAAAAAACTTGAACACTGGATAGTTAAACAGTTTTCCAAAATATCAAAGATCCTGATTTCAATTCTAAATTGACGCTGAAACACAGGGCTGAACAGTTCTCCCTGTGGCCTCACGAATGTGTCCCAGTGCTTCATTCCTGCCAAACGTGAGGTCGAGTGCTCCATTTCTTTTTATTCTGAGACAGGCTCTAAGTTGTCTAGGGTAGGTCAAATTTGCAATGCTCTTGACTCAGCCTCCCAGAGGGCTGGGGTTACAGACATAAGCCTCATGCCTGGCTAATGACACTTTTCAAGGTCATAGAGATGGTGGAGGTAGAACCACTAGTGCTACGAGAGGAGAGGAAGAGGGGGCTGGGAGCTCTGGGGGTCACAGCTTTGTTCAACTTCCCTTCCTGCCTTTTCATCATCCAGCCTGGGTAGGGCATGTGATGGAGAGCTGTGGACGCTGGGTGATGCTGACCAACACAGGAGGGACATGGTGGGTGGGGCAATGCCAGAGGGCTACTCCAGGCAGAGGGTGAGCAGGGGTGGGAAGCTGTCCCTCTGCTGGGCCCCTGTGGTCTGGTGCCACCCTCCTGCTGCTGTCAGATGAGGACCACATCCATGCCTCTCAATTCAGATGCAGCCCCATCATGAAAACATCCAGACCACCTGAGGGTGCATTCGGAAGCCAGGGCAAGGCCAGGGAAGGTGGGGGGATATACTGCCAGCAACCAAGCCTGCTGTGTGAAGACTCACATGCTGGGCCTGTGTCTGACCTCATAGGTCACTGTCCCCACACTGGCCGACTAGCAGCCTCTCCATGTGTGCAAGACACACAGGAATCCCTCTTACCTCTTCTCCTTTGAAAGGGCAGCAGCCAGAATGGGTGTGGCACTGAAGGAACCCCACTTCCCACCCCACAGATATCCACACTCTGCTCTCACCCTGGCTGGGGGACACAGATTCCCAAGCACTGGCAGGCTCCCCCTCAGCCAGCTCAGGCTGCAGAACAAGCCTGAGACCCAGGCCTAGCAGATTGTGTTCAAAGTCTAGGCCACAGTCCAGGAAGAGACCAGCCTGGTACTATCTGGGCTTCTCACTTGTGGAGGGGACGGTGCCTGACCCAGAGAGGTTCTAGAATGGGAGAGGATCTTGGGAGTTTCTGAGAAAAGCCCCAGTAGCTGGCCAAGGGGAGACAACCTTCACCTGTATGCCCGGCCCTTGGGATCCACTCTGGGAAGCTGATCCTGTTTCTTACCTTGGCCCCAGCAAGGTAGCTTCCCTTCCTTCCTTGCTCCTGCTGAGCCTTTTGGGATCAAACTCTTGGAGCACAAACTGGGCTTTGTGTTTCCTTGTTTGACTGGAGGCATGAGTTTCCTTTGGCCACTGTAACAAGTTGCCCCAAACCAGAAGCTTAAAATAGGATCCGTGTATTCTCTTCTGGATCTAGAGGGCAAAGTTTGAATCAGTGTCACCGGGATGAGGCCACAGGCCCCAGGACTGTGCTCATGGGGGTTCCCCAGGGAAGAATCCCCATCCCTGCCTTTTCCAGCTCCTGAAGCTGCCTTTCATGCACTCCTTGACCTACAGCCACTTGCTCCTTCTTCAAAGATGCAGTGTAGCCTCAACAAACTCCTGTTCCTACTGAGAACAGGGACCTCACATCCAGGAAAAGATGATCAGGTGACCTGGATGAGTGGCTTTTCTCTGAAATTCTTTGGGCACAAACTCTGTGCTCCCCACTGCCACTCTGCCTGCACCAGGGAGAAGAATGGTGCGGCTGCTCCAGTGCAAGTCAGTGCTGAGCCCTATAACTAGGTGAGAACTCCAGTCCACCCCCACTTTCCTGGCACCTCCTGGGACATGTTCCAGGCCTGCCCCTGTGCTGAGCATGGCTGACCCCCTCTGGCATCCAATGGGAGCCCAGGACACTGCTGCATCCATAGGGCCTCCTGGCCACTACAGCTACAGGAGTCCCAGCAAGTGAGCTGCTGTCCCCTGGGATGTGGCCCCAGTCAGGGTCACACTTCTGGGTGCCATCCAGGAATGACCCTACTGGTGAGGTGACTTTGTGCAGCCCTCCCTTTCCTCACCAGTTCATGGGATGGGGAGTGACAGCAGCTGGGTGACCTTATCCTGAAGGCTTCTTGATGCCACACCAAGCATGCTGCCTGGCTCAAAGACCTCCATGCCCACTGTTCCACTCACAGGGCAGCAAATCCCTTCCCTATGGAGACCATGACACACAGTCTGGAGGCACCTGGGAAGAGTAGGACCCAGGGGAGCCTCACACCTTTTCACCTCTATCTCTACCTAACAAAAACTCTCCCTCATTTCTATGTAGGGCTGGAATCTGGGCTGATTCCCCTGTGTGCACAGGGGTAGCCTCACGAAAGGAGGCCCAGGCCTAGGTTAGGGTGGTGGGTAGACTCCTTCTGGGGCTGGGGGATATGGGGGAAGTAGATTAAAAGACCTAGGAGCCTGTGGACTGGAGTCTCTGGAAGCCACAGGAGGCTTCTGAAACAACACTTCTGATTCCGCTGACACAGAGCAGCAAAAGCAGCAGGACAGGACAGAGTAGATGCCCTAGGCTTCCCAGGCTCTCTTCTGGTTTCTTGGGGTCCCTGGCCTCACAACCTTCCAGAGTCTGTACACCACAGTCTCTATGCTATCAATCTCTAGCCCTGGGACAGTCCCACCCAGCTGCCCAGAGAGGGGCAGGGCTGGAGACGCAGTAGGGGTGCAGTGGGCTGAATTCGACCGGGGTGTGGGCACAGGCTGTGCCATAGGGGCAGAGTTTGCCTGGGAAGGTCTGTACAGTTCATGGTCCTGGGGTACGGCAGAATTGAAGTTCCAACCTCCAGGCTGCAGCCTGCCCTTGCTTTACAACTTTCCTGCCTATTCTTAGATCTACGACATCCATCTGCCGGCCAGCTCAGGCTATGACACACACGTTGCCTCAGCTGCCCCTATGATGCCCTAACACTCAATGTAGGTTCCAACAGGACCCTGGGAATTCTGGTGAATCCACGCACAGAAGCCAAAGATGATGATTTCAAAGAAGCAGGTGAGCAGAGAGGGCTGCTGAGACTTCCTTTGCATTAGTATAGGAGTGCCATCCTGAGGATATAAATCGAGATGAGAGCAATGAGCGCCAGCCAAGCCGCCACTAGGGGGCGCTCTGAGCTTTCCTGGAGCCTTATCAGAGGTGCAGGGCAAGCACCAAAGAATGGGTCTCCGGAAACCACAGCAATGGGAAATAGTGAGCCAGACTAGGGTTACTCGTAGGGAACCAGAAGCAGCTTCAAGGACACACTGTTGAGGGTTTGCTCCCGCCGCTTCTCTCAGCCCTTAGGAGATGAAAGCTCCTGAAAGCAACCAAGCAGAGACTGTCCACCTTGGCTAAGCTGGAAGGATTAGCCTAGTTCCTGGGCCTCCCCATCTGCTGAGTCAGCCCTCACCAACAGTGCCAGCCAACTGCAGGTGCTGGTTTGATCTCTTTACAAAGCAGCCTGTTGCTGTGGAGCCCTGTTGAGAGCTGGAGAACCATCAGCCATCTGTATGTCTTTTCACTTTCTCCAATCTCAGGGGAAGAGGCAGAAGCTCCATCAGGTATGCTGCTGTGGTGGTTTGTGTGTGTGTGTGTCCCCGCCAAACCCATCAGTTTGAACCTAAGACCCCAGGTGACAGTGTGGAGAGGTGAGGCTTTTAGGAGGAAGTTAAAGCAGCCCTTGTGAATGGGTCTAATATTCTCACTGAAGGGCTGGGGTAACTAGTAGACCCTTTGTGAGGACACCTACATAATGCCAACTAAGAGGAACAGGACAGACACCGAACCTGCCGGTGCCCTGTGGACATCCCAGCCTCCTGAAAGGTGAGAAATAAATCTCTCTCACTTTATAATTGATGCAGTCAATGGTGTTCTGTTATAGCAGCAGAGACAAACTGAGTCAGCTGCTGATCTATTTCTGGGCAATCCAATGGTGACCAGTAGCCAGGATCTCAGTTCCCATACACAAAGATCTAGGTCCTGCCAGACCGTAAGCCACATTCTTTTTTTTTCATTAATACTTTTATTACTACATTTTAGGTATACAACATGTTTACATTTATCATTGGGTGCTTGTACCTGTACATGATGTATCTTGGTTCTTTGTTTTTCCCTATTACCTGTGCACCCTTCCCAGCCACCACCCATACCTATTTACTTTAAAAGACTTTGTTTCCATTTTTCCCTTTTCTCATAATTTTTGCTTTCACTTCTTACCTTTCCCCTTCCCCTCCCTCATCCCCTACCCCTTTGAACCTTTTCTTCCTATTTCAAATTATTAATTATTCATTGTAATCCTTCTAATTCTTTTTACACTTTCAGTTTCTCACACTAGAGAAACTATTCGGTATTTACACATGTGTGTCCTACTTATTTCACTTAAGAGTATGTCCTCAATATGCATCCATTTAGCTATAAATGTCTCTAGTTTCTCATTTTTTATGGCTGAGTAGTACTCCATTTTATAAAAAACCCACATTTTCTTTATCCAGTCTCCAGTTGATGGGCATTTGGGCTGTTCCCAAGTTTTAGCTATTACAAACTGTGCTGCTATGAACATGGGTGCACATATATCACTGTGGTCTGATTCTTTTAATTCTTTGGGGAAGATCCCCAGCAGTGGAATAGCGGGGTCAAATGGGACTTCCAGTCCTAGTTCTTTGAGGTATCTCCATACTGATTTCCACAGTGGTTGCACCAGTCTACACTCCCACCAGCAGTGGAACAGGGTTCCTCTTTCCCCACAGCCCCACCAGCATTTGTTATTGGTTGATTTCATGATAGCAGCCATTCTTTCTGGAGTGAAGTGGAATCTCAGCGTTAACATTTTTCCATATATTTATTTGCTGCTTTTACTTCTTTGTCTGAGAAATGTCTGCTCATTTCGGATGCCCATTTTTGAATTGGGTCTTTGAATGTGGGGGGTCTGATTTTTCCCAGTTCTTTATATATTCTAGATAGCAGTCCTTTTTCTGACATACAGCTGCTAAAAATTTTTTCCCACACTGCAGATTGTCTCTTAGCTCTGTTGGTAGTTTCTCTTGCAGTGCAGAAGCTTTCTAAAAAGGTGAGATTCCAGTTCTTGATTCTTTGTGCTAGGTCCCATGCTACTGAGGTTTTATTCATAAAGCCTTTTCCTATGCCAGTGTCTTCAAGAGTTCTACCTAACTTACCTTCCAGCAAGTTTAGTGTCTCTGTCTTAATATTTAGATCTTTAAACCACTTTGATCTTGGTTCAGTGCAGGGTGATAGATATGGGTCTAGTTTTAATCTTTGGCTGGCTGAAATCCAGGTTTTCCAACACCATTTATTAAATAGGCTATCTTTCCTTCAATGAGGGTGTTTGGCTCCTTTGTCAAAGATGAGGTGGCTGAGTATGTCTGGAGTTGTTTCTGCATCTTCTAATCTATTCCACTGATCTTCAGGTCTGTTTCTTTGCCAGTACCATGCTGTTTTTATCACAGTAGCTTTGTAATATAGTTTCAGGTTGGGGATTGTGATACCCTCAGCCATGTCTCTGTTGCCCTGAATTGCTTTTGCTATTCTAGGTCTCCTCTGGTTCCAAATGAATTTTTGGATTGTTTTCTCTAGTTCTGTGAAGTATATTGTTGGAATTTCAACTGGCAATACATTGAGTCTATACAGTTTTGGAAGTATGGCCATTTTCATTACATTGGTTCTTCCTACCCAGGAACAAATGATGTCTTTTCATTTTCTTAAATCCTTTTCAATCTCTCTTTTCAGAGTGCTGTGGTTTTCAGTGTAGAGGTCTTTTGCTTCCTTTGTTAGGTTGATTCCTTGATATTTCATTTTTTTTTTTGGATGTTATTGTAAAAGGCATTATTTCCCTAATTTCTCTCTCAGTGAGTCTGAGAGACCTATCTGTGTATAAGAAAGCTATTGTTTGCTGAGTGTTGACCTTGTATCCAGCTACTCTACTGAATCTGTCAATGAAGTCTAGAAGTCTTTTGGCAGAGTTTTTGGGTCTTCTACGTAAAGTATCATATCATCAGCAAATAATGACAGTTTAACTTCTTCCTTTATTCCTTTTATTGTTTTCTCTTTTATAATTGCTGTGGCTAATGTTTCTAGATCTCTATTGAATAAGAGTGGTGATAGTGGGCATCCTTGTCTTGTTCCTGATTTTAGAGTGAAAGTTTTCAGTTTTGACCATTTAGTATGATGTTGGCTGTTGGTTTTTCATAGATAGCCTTAATCAGGTTGAGATAAAGACCTGCTATTCCAATTTTCTGTAGGGTTTTTATTACGAATGGGTGTTGTATTTTGTCAGATGCTTTTTCTGCATCTATTGCGATGATCGTATGATTTTTGTCCTTGTCTCTGTTATATAGTGTATTACATTTATTGATTTATGTATGTTGAATCATCCCTGCATCCCTGGGGTAAATCCAACTTGGTCAGAGTGTATGATCTTCTTGATGACCCTCTCTATTCTGTTTGCCAGTATCTTGTTGAGGATTTTTGCATCTATGTTCATTAGGGAGATTGGCCTGTAGTTCTCCTTTTGGATTGGGTCTTTCCCTGGTTTTGGAATCAAAGTAACATTTGCTTCCAGGAATGATTTTGGAAATATTGCTTCCCGTTCAATTTCATTGATGAGTTTAAAGAGTAATGGCAATAATTCTTCTTTAAATATCTTGTAGAATTCAGCAGTGAAACCATCAGGACCTGGGCTTTTCTTTGTTGGTAAATTTTTAATTACACTTTCAATTTCACTCATGGTAATTGCAGTGTTTAGAATTTCTGTATCTTCTTCATTTAACTTTGGTAATTTGTATGTATCTAGGAATCTGTCCATTTCTTCTGTGTTTTCCATTTTATTGGAGTACAGGTTCTCAAAGTAGATATTGATGATCCTCTGGATTTCTGCTGGGTCTGTCATAACTTCACTTTTTTCATTCTTAATTGCATGGATTTGAGCCTTTTCTTTCCTCTTTTTGATAAGGTTGGCTAAAGGTTTATTATTTTATTTATTCTTTTGAAAGACCAATTCTTTGATTCATTGATTTTTTTGTATCACTCTCTTAGTCTCCTTTGCATTGATTTCTGCTCTGATCTTTATAATTTCCTCTTGTACAACCTTTGGGTTTATCATGCTCTTTTTTTTCTAGGAACTTGAGGTTCAGCATTACTTTGTTTATTTGAGCTCTCTCTGTTTTCCTCATATGGGCATTTACTGCTATGAATTACTGCTTTCATTGTTTCCCACAGATTCCTGTATATTGTACTGGCATTATCATTTACTTGTAGAAACTGTCTAATTTATTCTTTAATTTCTTCTGTGACCGATTGGTTGTTCAGGAGAGCATTATTCAATTTCCATGTGTTTGTGGGAGTTTTGCATTTTCTTATGCTATTGATCTCCAATTTTATTGCACTATAGTCTGATAATATACAGGGGATAACTTCAATTCTTTTACATTTGCTTAAACATGTCCTATGAACTAGCATGTGGTCTGTTTTGGAGAATGACCCATGTGCACCTGAAAAGAATGTGTATTCTGAGTTTGTGGGGTGGAAAACTCTGGAAACATCTATTAAGTCCATTTATTCAATATCTTGGTTCAGTTCTAGAATTTCCTTGTTGACATTTGTATAGATGATCTGTCTATTTGTGATAGTGGGGTATTGAGGTGCCCCACTACAATTGTGTTAGTGTTTATTTGGTTTTTCATGTCCATTAATATTTGTTTTGTATAATTGGGGGCATTTGTATTTGATGCATATGTATTTAGGATTGTCATCTCTTCCTCTTGGATTGTTCCCTTCACAAGGATGTAGTGACCACCTTTGTCTCTCTTAATTAGTTTTGGTTTGAAATCTACTTTGACTGCAAATAATTGCTACCCCTGCTTTTTTCTGGGTTCCTGTTGTGTGGAGAACTGTTTTCCATCCTTTTACTTTCAGTCTATGAATTTCTTTTTGAGTTAGGTATGTTTCTTGTATACAGCATATTGCTAGGTTTTGCTTCTTAATCCATTCTGTCAGTCTGTTTCTTTTGATTGGTGAATTGAGGCCATTAACATTGATGGTTATAATTGGTAGATATTGACTCATCCTTGTCATGATGTTGGCTCTTTTATTTTTTATTTTTCCCCCTTTCCCTTTAGTTTCTAGTGTTGCTTGGTGGCCTCCCTCTGTTGGCCCTCATGGAGTTGTGACCTTCATTGTCTTTTTCTTGGATATTGTTTAGAATTGTCTGTAGTGCTGGTTTAGTGTTCATGAAATTTCTCAGGTGTTCTTTGTCATGGAATTATCTAATTTCCCCCATCGATTTTGAAAGATAATTTTGCCGGATACAGCAGTCTAGGTTGGAAGTTATTTCCTTTTAGAGCTTGAAATACTTCACTCCAGGCTCTCCTTGACTTGAGGCTTTGTTTTGAGAAGTCTGCTGTGATTCTGATGGGCTTTCCTTTGTAGTTGTTTTGTTTCTTTTCTCTAACTGCTTGTAGGATTTTGTTCTTCTGTAGGGTTTCTGGATCTTGACTATTATATGTCTAGGTCTAGATTTTTTTTGATCATGGCTAGTTGGAATTCTATATGCCTCACTTATGTGTATGTCCAATTCTCTACCTCTCTCTGGGAAGTTTTCTACTATTACTTCTGTGAAAAGTTTTTTATGTCAATTGTACTTTCTCCTGTTTTTTTGTGGACTCCTATGAGTCTTATGTTATTCTTCTTTGCATCATCTTGCAGCTGCTGGATTGATTTCTTGTGGTCCCTTACTATTTTTAAGAAATCTCTGTTTTCATGGTCACTAACCACAATCCTGTCTTCTATATCTGATACTCTATCTTCACATTCCCTTAATCTACTGTGAATGCTTTCAATGGAATTTTTAATCTCCTGGATATCTGTTTGAATCTGTTTCATGAATTCCATTTCTTTCTTATGTTGGGCAATCATGGTTTCCATTTCTTTCTTATGCTGTGCACTCATGGCTTCAGCATGGTTCTGAGCTCATCTATTTTTTATCTGTTTCTGTTCTAGAGCCTCTAATCATGTCTTTCACTCTGCTCATCATCTCTGTAGTTATCTGGGAAATTATTTCTGTTTTGAATTTTTCTAGAGCTTCATTCATCTGTTTTATTACTTCCTGTGCTATCAGTTGAGGATGTCTAAGTGGTTGACTATCATATTTTTCCACCTCGTTTCCCCCAGGATTTGCCTTTGGTGGGGGGGAAGCCTGAGTTTGTGCCTTGCTTAAATGTCTTCTCATTTTTGTTTCTGGTACTGTCCTTGGTTTAATTCCTGCATTGATACTGCAAAATTGCTTATTGTAAGTATCTTTGTTGCTTGTCTTTAGAATCCTTGTGGAATGATTGTTTCTCAGAGGTGTCTTCCAGATATAGCTGGTCTTCAGGTTTTGAGTCTCTAATGACTCTGAGGCTGTCTCATTTTCATTGTACCAGGAAGGCAATCACAGCCTCTTAACCCAAATGATACAATCAGCAACACCATAGCATCAAACACAGCTTAGAAAATGACAGTTTTTGGTAGTTATTAATCTATCACCTTTAACTGTGTGAATTATATCAAAATCGAGGACCAGCCCAACCTACGTTTATAGTGAATAAACTCTTCAATATAGCAACTTTACCCTTCAGGATGGGGAGTTAGAAGGAGTTAGGGAGGGAGGGACAGATAGGTAGAAGGATCAGGAAAGCTTAGCAGTGAGGCCATAAGACATAGGAAGATCACACAAACGCTAAGAAACTGTTGAAGACAAGAGGAAGAGGCAGAATGAAAGAACAAAGACGTGAACAGAACCACTTAATAGTGATAGGGAGGCTAGATACTGTATTTACTTTACTTTAAAACTAGTGATAATTGAGAGAAGGAAAAAGAGAAGAAAAGAAAAATAAAGAAGAAATCTGAATTAGGTCCAGAAAGGAACAAAAAAGGAGATGAAGAACAATGTGGGACAGCGAGAGAATGAGTGAGAGAGAGAGAAAGAAAAGAGAAAAGAAAGAAAAAAAGAAGCGAAAAGTAAAAATTGAAAAGAGTAGAAAAAAATAAAAATTAAGAATTAAAAATAAGAGAAAACATTTTTTGCAAATAACAAAAAATAAAGATGAAGGGCCTCCTTCAGGGTATGTCTCTGCTGTCACAATGGACAATGTAGGCAGCCGTGGGCAGATATAAGTCAATGAGTCTCAGCAAGCCAGTCACAGACCTGTGGGATTCATGCAGATTTCTGGCTGCAAGTCCCAAGTTGAGCCCCTTGTCCTCCTGCAGGGTTGAACTCTGCAAGGTTCTACTGCAGGTTCCAGCTGCCCTCCCCTGAAGAGAGTCCAGGTTCCAATGGGAGGTGATGATCGCTCCAACTTACCAAGCACAGTGGTCCGATGTGCCTCTATTGTAGGGATTCTCTTCACTTTTCCACTGGGCTTCAGTTTTCATCAAGGAGCCTGAGAGAGACCCTCTTTCTGTTGTTCACTTCTGCTCTATCTTGTGGAGCTCAGGACAATGGGCTTTATGACCCCCTGTGCCTCTGTAGTGTGGAACCAAGTAACAGCACAGCCAGGAGGCCAGGGGAGGGGAGCAGGGGCAGACTGGGCCCAGCTGGTTGCATTGTGTGGAGCACAGGGACGGAGCCCGAGCTGCACCAGGGTCCTCACTGTGCACCTTCTTTTTTTTCTTTGTTTTTTCTCTTGGTACCGGGGATTGAACTTGGGTCCTTGCACTTTTGAGGCAGGTGGCGGAACCACTAAGCTAAATCCCTGGCCCATGAGCCCCATTCTGAACTCAACTTCTGTTATCACTTCCCTAAATGACTGATTAATGCCCAGCTCTACCTTCTTAATATATCACAGCTGTAATTAAATTCAACCACATGAACCATTGAAGAAAACTTAAGCTACCCCAAACCATAGCAGTCTTCCTGTATCCACAGGCTTCTCTTGGGTATGCCAGTTTCTCAGACTTACCTTGGACTTGATGACCTTGAAAGTGTGGCATTTCTCTTGACAGACTGACCTTGAACTCAGTATGTTTGCCTAAGAGACAGATATTCAAAGGCAATGGTGGGCCTTTCTGCTTTTTTCCCTTTTCCTGTGTATCTTTCCTTCATACTTTCTCTCATATTCTATGTTTTAAAATGATTTAAGGAATTGACATGAGGAGATTATCCTGAATTATCCAGCTGGGACCTACATATTATCTCAAGTGTGCTTCTGTAAGACAAACAGAGAGAGAGAGATTAAAGAGAGAAGTGAAGGCCATCTGCAGAGAGGCAGAGATAGGAGTGATGGAGCAACCAGACCAGGAAGGAGGAGAAGGCAAGGTCCATCCTTGGAGCCTCTGGAGGGACCAAGGCCCTGCCACACCTTGATTGTAGCACACAGGGAATCACAGATTTTTCACTTCTGGCCTTTGGAAGATGTGGTTTGGAGCAGTGTGCAATGTGCAGAATTGTGTTGTAGTAATTTGACCATTTGGGAGATACTCGAGTGATCCAGATTGCAGAGGATGTTCACAGTAGGAAATGCACTGTGAAGAAAGCTGCCCTTGCAGGGGCAACTGTGTGACTCTCAGGGACCGTGGATGGGGGAGGAGATGTCCAGAGACAAGGGGACCTGCACAGTGTGGGAGGAAGTGGCCTGAATCTAGGGAACCGAGCAATATAGGAGGAGGCAGCACAAAGGAGGGTGACCCAGCACTGTCAGGAGGAGGTGGCCAAGGACAGAAGGGGTACACAGGGATGCAGGTAGAGACTGGGGACCATGAGCCACTCCAGTCCTCACAGACCCAGGCCGAGCCCCTAGGGAGGGACACTTGGTGCTGCAGGGTCCCTGGGAAGGCTAGTATCCACCTGAGGGACTGTGCTCTGAGGGAGGCACTCAGTCCTGCATGGCTATCCTCTGTGGTGCTTGCTTATCATGCCACTGTAGAGCATGCCACCCATGACAGGTGACACTCAGAGTCACAGGAAGGGAGCTGAGGGTGATTATCCAAGCAGTTCAAGGTGTGGTCCTCCAAGCCCTGTGTCCAGAAGCTCACACTTTCCTCCAGCATCTTGATGCAGCACTCTGAGAAAGGAATACACAGAAGCCACAGCCAGGCCAAGTCAAGGGCTCAGCAGCCATTCCCAGCATTCTTCTCCTATGATCCTTGCCCATCTTGCTGCCTCTTGCCCCATCCCTGAAGACCCAGGTTGGCACTGCTCACTGCATCCCTCATGGTGGATGCAGACATTGCTCATGTGCTGTGCTTCTGAAACAAGCCCCAGGGTCAGAATGGTTTCTTGAGTTCAAGAACTGAGTCACAAACGAAACCTCTAACAGGAGTCCCAGGAAGATAGATGCAGGGTGTTCTCCTGACTTCTGGCCACAGGAAATCCAGGCGTGGACCTGATCCAGCTGTGATGGGTGCTAAGCAAAACCAAAGCCACATTCAGGGGTGAGGATGAGCCTCCAGTAGAGGATCATCAGCTATACTAATATGAGGGTTTCTGAGGCTCCCTAATGGGGCTTGCAGGTCCAAGGAGACAGGTTTGGAGCAGGTGGATATCCTGCAGGACAAGTTCAGGAAACCATTAGTGGGGCCAGGGCAGACCAATGAGTACTTGTTAAGACAGCGCATGGTGACAACATAAAATACAATTCTTTACTACAGGCCACGCTCCCTAATGAACATAGATGCAAACATCCTCAACAAGATACTGGCAAACAGAATACAGAGGGTTATCAAGAAGATCATACACCATGACCAAGTGAGATTTATCCCAGGGATGCGGGGATGGTTCAACATATGTAAATCAATAAATGTAATACACTATATTAACAGAACCAAGGGGAAAAAAAATACGATCACCTGAATAGATGCAGAAAAAGCATTCAACAAAATCCAACACCTATTCATGATAAAAACCCTACAGAAAATTGGAAGAGAAGATCGTTATCTCAAACTGATTAAGGCTATCTATGAAAAACCAACAGCCAACATCATACTAAATGGTCAAAAACTGAAAACTTTCATGCTAAAATCAGGAACAAGACAAGGATGCCCACTATCACCACTCCTGTTCAATATTGTTCTGGAAACATTAGCCATAGCAATTAGAAAAGAGAAAGAAATAAAAGAAATAAAGATAGGAAAGGAAGAAGTGAAACTGTCATTATTTGCTGATGATATGATACTTTACACAGAAGACCCAAAAACTCCACCAAAAGACTTCTAGACTTAATTGATAGATTCAGTAGAGTAGCTGGATACCAGGTCAACACTCAACAAACAATAGCCTTCTTATACACAAATAGCAGACTCACTGAGAGAGAAATTAGGAAAACAATTCCTTTTACAATAGCATCCAAAAAAATGAAATATCTAGGAATCAACCTAACAAGGGAAGCAAAAGACCTCTACACTGAAAACCACAGCACGCTGAAAGAAGAGATCAAAGAGGATTTGAGAAAATGGAAAGACATCCCTTGTTCCTGGGTAGAAAGAAGCAATATAGTGAAAATGGCCATACATCCAAACTGCTTTATAGATTTAATGCAATACCAATTGAAATTCCAACAATATACTTCCCAGAACTAGAGAAAACAATCCAAAAATTCATTTGGAACCAGAGGAGACCTAGAATAGCAAAAGCAATTCTGGCAAAAGAGACAAAGCAGGGGGTATCACAATCCCCAACTTGAAACTATATTGCAAAGCTACTGTGGTAAAAAACAGCTACTGTGATAAAAAAAAAACTGGCAAAGAAACAGACCAGTGGATCAGTGGAATAGATTAGAAGATCCAGAAACAACTCCAGACATACTCAGCCACCTCATTTTTGACAAAGGACCAACCACTCTCATTGGAAGAAAGATAGCCTATTTAATAAATGGTGTTAGAAAAACTGGATTTCAGCCTGCCAAAGATTAAAACTAGACCCATATCTATCATCATGCACTAAACCAAGATCAAAGTTGACTAAAGATCTAAATATTAAGACAGAAACACTAAACTTGCTGGAAAATAAGTCAGGTAGAACTCTTGAAGACATTGGCATAGGAAAAGGCTTTATGAACAAAACTTTAGTAGCACAGAAACTAGCACGAAAGATCAAGAACTGGGATCTCATCTTCTTAGAAAGCTTCTGCGCTGCAAGAGAAACCACCAACAGAGCTAAGAAACAACCTACAATGTGGAAAAAAAACTTTTAGCAGCTGTACGTCAGACAAAGGATTACTATCTAGAATATATAAAGAACTGAGAAAAATCAGAACCCCCCAAATTCAAAGACCCAATTCAAAAATGGGCATCTGAAATGAACAGACATTTCTCAGACAAAGAAGTAAAAGCAGCAAATAAATATATGAAAAAATATTCAACATCACTGGTCATTCGAGAGATGCAGATAGAAACAACACTGAGATTTCACCTCACCCCACAAAGAATGGCTGCTATCAAGAAATCAACCAATAAATGCTGGCGGGGGTGTGGGAAGAGAGGAACCCTTCTCCATTGTTGGTGGGAGTGTAGACTGGTGCGACCACTGTGGAAATCAGTATGGAGATACCTCAAAGAACTAGGACTAGAGGTTCCATTTGACCCAGCTGTTCTCCTGCTGGGTATCTTCCCAAAAGAATTAAAAGACTCATACCACAGCGATATATGTGCACCTATGTATATAGCAGCACAGTTTGTCATAGCTAAAGTTTGGAAACAGCCCAAGTGCCCATCAACTGGAAACTACATAAAGAAGATGTGGTTTTTTAATAAAATGGAGTACTACTCAGCCATAAAGAATGAGAAATTAGGGACATTTATAGCTAAATGGATGCATATAGAGGCCATACTCTTAAGTGAAATAAATAGGACACACATAAGTAAATACTGAATAGTTTCTCTACTGTGAGAAACTGAAAGTGTAAATAAGGAGTAAAATGATTAAAATGAATAATTGATAATTTGAAATAGGAAGAAAAGGTCCAAAGGGGTAGGGGAAGTGGGAGTGGAAAGAGAAAGGAAAGATGGGAAAAGAAAAATTATGAGAAAAGAAAAAAATGGAAACAAAGTCTATGTAAATAGGGAAGGGGGGGGAAGGGAGCACAGGGAATGTGGAAAATATAAGAACCAAGATTCTCATGTACAGCTACAAGCACGCAATGATAAATGTGAACGTACTGTATACCTAAAATCTACCAATAAAAGAATTTAAGCAAAAAAATACAATTCTTTGCAAGTACCACAGATGGCTCTGGGTGCTTTGTACCCTTGAGAACACTCTCTAGGCAAGATCCCAATGAGATAGGCATAGTCAGGAACTGGAGCCTGTGGTGTCCTAGCCTTGGAGCCTGAGAGTCAGCCCAAGTCCCGTCAGGAGCTCTATATCATGGTCTAGTGCTACCCTAGTGCTGAGTCCCATAGCTGCTTCTGAGACAGACCTGCAGCAGTCCAGAGAGGATACAGTCATTCCTTTCATCTCACTTCTCCCAATCGTTCTTCCTCACTCACTACCACCAGCATTCATGGATTGCTTCAGCACAAATACACAGTCAGTAGAAAGAGGACAGAAATTTGAATGTGTAGAGTGGAAGGAAGAACACTGGATGCTCGTGAGACCCCCCAAGACCACTACCTGAGGCTTGCAGGGAAGTGACCTTGAAGGAGTCTGTAATAGATTCAGGTCAGTCCAGGAAGCTGAAGTAGGGGTCACAAATTGGAAGATAGCATGGGCAATTTGGCAAGACCCTGTCTCAAAATAAAAATTAAAAAGAGATGCCAAATCACCCCACTGCAGACAGACAGGTCTGTGCACACCCTACCGAGGTCCTGAGTCTCACAGAACACGCCGAATCAGCCCCCAGCAGACAGGCAGGTCTATGCACGCCCTACCGAGGTCCCGAGTCATGCAGAAGACACCGAATCACCCCACTGCAGACAGGCAGCCACCTGGTTCCACACTACAAAGACGCAGAGGACACAACACCACCAGACCAAGGTACTGAGTCCCGCTGCTCCCAGCACAGAGGTAGGGGTTTCTGAGCTGCCTTCCCACTGCTCCTGGTCCAGAGGAAGGAGCTTCCTGGTCACCATCCCTCCCGCTGCTCCCAGCCCACAGGAAAGGGCTTTTGGGTCACCATCCCTACCACTGCTCCTGGCCCCTGTCCCACCTCTCCTAGCTCAGAGAAGTTAATCCGTGCAGGCGCTAACAGCCCCCCGCCCCAGTTGAAATGAGAAAACAGGTAAAGAAGTCTCAAAACCAGACTTCCAGATCACCTACAGCAACCACAAAGGGAAATGAGATGGAACACTCTGATACTCAACCACCTGGATCCACTGAACTGGCAACAAAAGGGGATCTGGAAAAAATGAAATCAGAAATAATTTCTCAGATAACAGGAGAAATTGTGCCCCCAGTGCAAGACATGATTAATAAATCTAGAGAGGAGCTCAAGAGCATGATGGAATCCCAACATAAGAAACAAATGGAATCCATAAAACAGATGCAAATAGATTTCCAGGACATGAAAAACTCCATTGAAAGTCTACACAGCAGAACAAGCCAATGTGAGGACAGAATTTCACATATAGAAGATAAGATTTCAATTAGTGACCAGGAAAAAAAATTACTTCAAAATTATAAGGGAACATGAGAAATCAATCCAGCAGCTGTTAGATGATGCAAAGAAGAATAACATAAGACTGATTGGGCTCAATGAGGAAACAGGAGAGAGTAGAGATGAAATAAAAAATCTCTTCACAGAAATAATGGCAGAAAACTTCCCAAGCAGGGGAAAAGAGCTTGACATACAGATAAGTGAGACATATAGGACTCCAAATAGCCTTGATCAAAAAAAATCTACACATAGGCATATAATTGTTAAGATTCCAGAAACACAACAGAAGAACAAAGTTCTACAAGCAATCAGAGAAAAGAAACAAGTCACATACAAAGGAAAGCCCATCAGAATCACAGCAGACTTCTCAACACAAGCCATCAAGGCAAGAAGAGCTTGGAGTGACATGTTCCAAGCCCTAAAAGAAAACAGCCACCAACCCAGATTGATGTACCCTGCAAAACTAAATTTCAAAACTGATGGAGAAATAAGATACTTTCATGACAAAGAGCACCTTAGGAACTTCGTGAATACCAAACCAGCACTCCAAAGAATTTTACACAATATCCTAGGAACAGACATTGAGGATCACAACCCCAGGAAGCAAAGCAGAATGAACCCATCTGGCATAACAAGAAATTAAATGTAAAGGGGGAGAACCCAACAAAAAGAAAAAGTCATGGCAATGACAAGTCAATATGTTTCAGTTATAACTATCAATGTTAATGGTCTCAATTCACCAATCAAAAGAAATAGACTGATAGAATGGGTCAAGAAGCAAAATCCAACAATATGCTGCATACAAGAAACACACTTAATTCAAAAGGAAACTCATAGACTGAAAGTTAAAGGGTGGAAAACAATACTCCATGTGACAGGAACCCAAAAAAAAGCAGGAGTATCCTCTTTGCAGATCAAGTAGATTTCAAACCAACACTGATTAAGAGAGATGGAGAAGGACACTACATCCTTGTAAAGGGAAGAATCCAAGAGGAAGAGATGACAATCATAAATATCTATGCACCAAACACTAGTGCACCCAACTATATAAAACAAATACTAACGGACATGAAAAGCCATATATGCACTAATACAATTGTAGTGGGGGACCTCAACACCCCACTGTCACAAATAGATAGATCAACTAGACTAAAAATAAGTAATGAAATACTAGAACTCAATTGAACTCTTGAACAAATGAACTTAACAGATGTTTACAGAGTCTTCCACCCCACAAAATCAGAATACACATTCTTCTCAGCTGCATATGGGTCATTCTCCAAAATAGACCACATATTACACATAGAACATGTTTAAGGAAGTGCAAAGGAATTGAAGTTATCCCCTGTATATTATCAGACCATAGTGTGATGAAATTGGAGATCCATAGCAAAAGAAACTCAAAAAATTTCATAAACACACGGAAATTGAACAACACACTTCTAAATAACCAATGGGTCACAGAGGAAATTAAAGAAGAAATCAGACAGTTCCTTCAATTAAATGACAATGACAATACAATATATTGGAATCTGTGGGACACAATGAAAGCAGTCTTACCAGGGAAATTCATAGCAGTGAATACGCATATTAGGAAAACAGAATGAGCCCAATTAAACAACCTGATGCTGAACCTCAAGCTTCTAGAAAAAGAAGAGCAGGACAACCCCAAAGCTCATACAAGGGAGGAAATTATAAAGATCAGAGGAGAAATCAATGCAATGGAGACTAAGACAACAATACAAAAAATCAATGAAACCAAGAGTTGGTTCTTCGAAAGAATCAACAAAATTGACAAACCTTTAGCCAACCTTGTCAGAAAAAGAAAAGAACAGGCCCAAATCCATGCAATTAGGAATGAAAAGGGTGAAATTACAACAGATCCAGCAGAAATCCACAGGATCATCAATACCTACTTCTAGAACCCATATGCCAATAAGATGGACAACACAGAAGAAATGGACAGATTCCTAGATACATATGAATTAATCAAGTTGAACGAAGAAGACCTAAAACTTCTGAACAACCCAATATCAACCAATGAAATTGAAAATGTAATTAAAAACTTATCAACTAAGAAAAGCCCGGGCCCTGATGGCTTCACTGCTGAATTCTACAAGACATTTAGAGAGGAACTGCTGCCACTACTGTTTAAACTCTTCAATGAAATGGAAAGGGAAGCAATACTCCCAAATTCATTCCTGGAAGCAAGCATCACCTTGATCCCTAAAGCAGAGAAAGACCCAACTGAAAAAGAGAACTATAGGCCAATCTCACTAATGAACATAGATGCAAAAATCCTTAATAAGATAATGGCAAACAGAATGCAGAAGATCATCAAGAAGATCATACACCCTGATCAAGTGGGATTCATCCCAGGGATGCAAGAATGGTTCAATATATGCAAATCAATCAATGTAATACACTATATCAATAGAGCCAAGGACAAAAACCATATGATTATCTCCATAGATGCAGAAGAAGCATTTGACAAAATCCAACAAGCATTTATGATAAAAAAAAAAACCCTACCAAAAGTTGAAATAGATGGTCTCTACCTCAAACTGATAGAAGCCATCTATGAAAAACCAACAGCCAATATCATACTAAATGATAAAAAACTGAAATCCTTCACACTAAAATCAGGAACAAGACAAGGATGTCCACTATCACCATTCTTGTTCAATATAGTTCTGGAAACATTAGCCATGGCAATTAGACAAGACAAAGACGTAAAAGAAATAAAGATAGTTAATGAAGAAGTCAAATTGTCATTATTTGCAGATGACATGATACTCTATACAGAAGATCCCAAGAACTCCACCAAAAGTCTTCTAGACTTAATAACCAAATTCAGTCAAGTAGCTGGTTACAAGGTCAACACACAAAAATCAATAGCTTTCCTCTACACCAATGACAGACTCACTGAGAGAGAAATAGGGCAAATAATTCCTTTCACAATAGCATCCAAAAAACTGAAATACCTAGGAATCATCCTAACAAAAGAAATCAAAGACCTCTTCTCTAAAAACTATAGCACTCTGAAAAGAGAGACCGAAGATGATATCAGAAAATGGACAGACATCCCCTGCTCCTGGGTAGGAAGGATTAATATAGTGAAAATGGCCATACTTCCAAAACTGCTAGATAGATTTAATGCAATTCCAATTGAGATCCCAGCAGCATACTTCATGGACCTCGAGAAAACAATCCAAAAATTCATTTGGAACAAGAAGAGACCCAGAAGAGCAAAAGCAATTCTAGGTAACAGAGACATGGCAGGGGGTATCACAATACCCAACCTGCAACTCTACTACAAAGCTACTGTGATAAAAACAGCATGGCACTGGCAAAGAAACAGACTTGAGGACCAGTGTATCAGATTAGAAGGTACAGAAACAGCGCCAGACACACTCAGCCATCTCATCTTCAATAAAGGAGCCAAACACCCTCACTGGAGGAAAGATAGCCTCTTTAATAAATGGTGCTGGAAAAATTGGGCTTCAACTTGCCAAAGATTAAAACTAGACCTATATCTCTCACCATGCACTAAACTAAAATCAAAATGGATTAAAGATCTTAATATTAAAATAGAAACTCTGAACTAGTTGGAACAGAGGTTAGGTAGAACCCTTGAAGACATCGGTGTAGGAAAAGATTTTATGAACAAAACCTCAGTTGCCCGTGAACTAGCACAAACAATCAACAAGTGGGATCTCTTCTTATTAAAAGGCTTCTGCACAGCAAGAGCAACCAGCAGCAGTGTGAAGAGACAGTCCACAATGTGGGAAAAAATCTTCACCTGCTCTTCCTCAGACAAAAGTCTACTATCTCGAATCTATAAAGAACTTAAAAAGATCAGACCTCCAAATTTAAAGACCCAATCCAAAAATGGGCATCTGAAATGAACAGACATTTCTCAGACAAAGAAGTAGAAATAGCAAATAAATACATGAAAAAATGTTCAACATCACTGGTCATTTGAGAGATGCAAATGAAAACAACACTGAGATTCCACTTCACTCCAGAAAGAATGGCTGCTATCATGAAATCAACCAATAACAAGTGCTGACGGGGCTGTGGGGAAAGAGGAACCCTGCTCCACTGCTGGTGGGAGTGTAGACTGGTGCAACCACTGTGGAAATCAGTATGGAGATACCTCAAAGAACTAGGTCTGGAAGTCCCATTTGACCCTGCTATTCCACTGCTGGGGATCTTCCCCAAAGAATTAAAAGAATCAGACCACAGTGATATATGTGTGCCCATGTTCATAGCAGCACAGTTTGTAATAGCTAAACCTTGGAAACAGCCCAAATGTTCATCAACTGGAGACTAGATAAAGAAAATGTGTGTTTTTTTATAAAATAGAGTACTACTCAGCCATAAAAAATTTGAAATTAGAGACATTTATAGCTAAGTGGATGTACATTGAGGCAATACTCTTAAGTGAAATAAATAGGACACACATGAGTAAATACCGAATAGTTTCTCTGGTGTGAGAACTGAAAGTGTAAATAAGGACTAAAATGCATAATAGGTAATGTGAAATAGGAAGAAAAGGGGCAAAGGGGAAGGAAGTGGGAGGGCTAGGGGAAAGGATAGAAGGGAATGGGATTAATATGAGAAAATGGAAAAATAGGAACAAAATCCTTGTAAATAGGGAGGACTGGAGGGGTTGAAGGGAGGGCTGGGCAAGGGTGAAAAATAAGAACCAAGAGAGACTATGTAAAGGTGCAAATTTCCAATGATGAATGTCATTATGTTGTATACCTAAAATGTACCAATGATTAGAATGAATAATCGATAATGTAAAATAGGAAGAAAAGGTCCAAAGGGGTAGGGGTAGTGGGAGGGGCAGGGGAAAGGAAAGAAGGGAAAGGAAAAATGATGAGAAATGGAAAAAATGGAAATAAAGTCTTTGTAAATAGGGAAGGGTGGAGGGCGTGAAGGGAGGGCTAGGAATGGGGAAAAAATAAGAACCAAGATGCATCATGTAAAGGTACAATTCCCAATGAGAAATGTAATTGTGTTGTATACCTACAATGTACCAATAAAAGAATTTAATACAAAAATAATAATTATAAAAATTAAAAAGAACTGGGATGCAGCTAAATGTGAAAGCCCTGAGTTCTATCCTAACTACACACAAATAAATAAATAAATAAATAAATAAATAAATAAATAAATAAATGGAATGGGGATGACAGCAGGGCAGGTGGACTCTGAGTGACAAAGCAAAACCTTAGAGGCTCTAAAGCAGCCAGGTATCAGCTTGGCCACCAGGAAGGAGCTGATGGGCAGATGGAAGGGGAGGGGTCCCTGGTGAATCTCTGGAGCAGGGCCTGGCCTGGGCCAAGGACCAAGATATGTGAAGAACTGTAGCAGGGGAGGTGAGGAGAAGCAGGGAAGTAAGGCTGGGAAGTCGAAAGCAGGGAAGGACTGAGGTAGAACGGGAGAGAAGTTAGACAGGGAGCCCACGCTCACCCACCTGCACTGGGCTCTGTCGCTGTCCATTGGGGGATTTGGAGTTGGAGCAATTGAAGGTGAAGTAACCCAAGGAATGTAGGTTTGAGGGCTTAGCTCTGGGGAGCAGGGATGGGGTAGATTCAGGGGAGAGGTCAGGTGTGGATCAAGCACTATGTCAGTAATCTGCATGAAACACATTGCAAGCTCAGAGGAAATTGCAAAGAGAGGCAGGAAAGGGAAGCCAGGAGATACGAGCAGGAGTCAGTGCCTGGGGTCTGCGTGTGGGAAAGGCTGCCTCAGGGAGGCACCTGAGGATACACTGAGTGCTGGAGGGAGGGTGGAGCAGGCAGTTAGAGGCTCAGAGTGGAAGGACCAGGACCATGGCCAGAGGCACATGGGGCCTGTGTCATAGTGAGGGACAAGGCTTTCACGGTCTGGCCAGGACTGGGGCTGGGCTGACCTGGGGCTTCAAGAGAAACATGTTTAAGCAGGGGCCTCCTCTTCCAATTCAGGGAGTTTAAGTCTATGTCATCTCCCTGCTCAGTCTGCGTCATTTGTCTTTCCCACAGGAACACTGTTTGTGACCACTGGACCAGAACTGTTGTCCCAAATGTGTATCCTGGCCAGTACACCCTGGGCAATATTACACGTGAGTCCTAAGTGAGGGGGCATCTGGGGTTGGGATTTGGGGGCAGATTCCTCCCAGAAGGACAGGGTCTCCCTGCTACTCCACATACATGCTGTCCTACTGAGAGAAGACTCTGCTGACTGTCAAGTTGGAAGGCAGCAGTGTCTTCATGCCGACCAGGCCAGGGATGACCCTCACTGTCCATGTTACAGTTTATGTTGGAACACAGAGCTACACCATGAGAGTGACCACCACCAACTACAATCAGGTAGCCATTGTGTTCTTCGAGAAGACCTTCAGAAACACAGAGTACTTCAAGGCATCCCTGTATGGTGAGTCCTTCGTCCTGCTCAGGGACCTGGCTCCTGGTCACTCTTTGAGGAAGGAACCATTTGTCCCAACCCCAAAGTTTTGTCCATTTGGAGAACCCTCGGGGAGGAGGCACTTCCACAAACCCTCCACCAGAAAGGGGTCTGAAGCCTCCTTCAGCAGTACT
The DNA here is from genome assembly GCF_053883595.1 of Heterocephalus glaber. Lineage (NCBI taxonomy): Eukaryota > Metazoa > Chordata > Mammalia > Rodentia > Bathyergidae > Heterocephalus > Heterocephalus glaber. The sequence continues at coordinate 6,852,134 of NW_028258316.1, read as the reverse complement.
GATGGTGTCAGACTGGTTTTGGAGCACACACTTGTCATGTAGGTATTTAGCAGCCTGAGCCAGGAGCATTGTGAAATTAAGCCTAGCCTCAACCACACAGCAACACCCTGTCTCAAAAATTTTTAAAAACTTTCAAAGTACCTCTGTTGTTCACTCACTGGCAATCTTGTCCCACAGCGAGAACCAAGGAGTTGAGCCGTGAACTGAAGCAGTACTTCGTCAACTTTGCAAAGTACCTGGGCTTCACTGAGGACAATGTCATGTTTACTGCCCCCAACGGTAACGGCCACCTGGGAGAGAGGAAGGGAATGTGGGATCCTCCAGGCGGGTGTTGCCTCACCAGGGAAAGGGGACAGGAGAGGCTCAGGCCCCTGCTCCCATCTCTGGAAAGCTGGTGGTGAATAGCTGGGGTTTGTGGGTCCCCAGGGTCCCTGGCACCAAATGCTCCCCCTGACAGTTTGGCCAAGGGCTGCCCAGATGACAACGTCGGGCCCAGTTCCATGTTTGCCCATCATCACTGCCCTGAGCAACCTCTTCTCCATACCTTAGTTCTTGGTGCCCTGAGCCCACTGTTAACCGTACCTCGAGTCTTCTACCTGGGCCACCCCTTCTCCACACCTTGTGCCTTGCTCTTTGGCCCACGTTACCCTTCCCAGCCCCTTGCTCATTCCTGACATAGGCTATGTTCATATCCTGGCCTGTGCAGGGAATTCCAGCCATGTCACTCAGGGTCACTGCCTGGGAGGCTGACAGGGCTCTGCAGTAAATAGGCTGGGTTCTTGGTTCAGAGCCACTGTGAGGCCCAGGCCCACAAGGCATCCCATTCTCAGACCCTGAAGTCAGAAAACCCATAGAGACCCTGCATTTTGGCCGGGCTGGACCTAATACAGACACAGGATCACACACACACACACACACACACACACACACACGCACACACACACACGCGCGCACACACACACACCCCTGACCTGCTCTGATATTCTTTCCCTTCCATCTCCCCCACAGATCAGTGCATCGATGACTGAACAGGCAGTGAGTATGGCTGGGCGGGGCTTGAGGAGAGGTCATGATAAGGCAGTCTGGGGGTCTTGGGGCTGCCTTTGTTCCTCACTTTCTCCAAACTTGAACCTGGATCATCCTTGCTCTGCTGTCCATTCTCAGGTGCCTCGTGTCTCTTCAACCCCTGTTCTTCCTGTCACCTCTGCCCAAGGTGCCAACTGTCTGCTCCAGCTTCCACAATGACAGTGAGAGAGCTGGAAGTCCCTTCTTATAGTGCACTGCTTCTGTTAGTTACTTTTCTCTCACTGCTGAGACAAAATACTAGACACCCAAAGTTGGAGGGGAATGGTTTTATTTGGCTTACAGTTTGTAGAGGTTTCAGGACAAACAACATGCCATACACAAGGCAACAAAGGTAACAAGAGAGAGTTTAACAGGATCTTTGTGCCCCTTTTATCTTATTCATACTACGTAGGGCGGGTAGCACTCACACTCTTAATCCTAGCCCCCTTGAGCCTAGCATTGTATCATGAATCAATTCCAGCTTCAAACACTCTAGACCAACCCTATGACCACATGGGGCTTTAGGGGGCATCTCAACCCAAACCATAACACTGCTGTACACCCACAGCCACCAGTTCCAGCCCTTTCCCAATGGAGCTGCCTTTCCTACTAAATAAACACATCCAACCAAGTCTTCATGTCTTTTTCCCTGGCCCATGAGGAGGGGAAGGGAAAAGTGTAGGCTGACACCACTATCAGTCCCATGGGCTGCTCTCTCTAGAACCCAGCCTGATGTTACTTGGAGGAGAGAAATATTTGGAAGGAGAGGACCTTTCCCAGTAGATACAGGCAATGGGGAGTGGCTGCAGCTCAGGCACCTTATCCTGAAGGCTTCTGTGAGAGCCCACCACAAGGAACAAAGCTGCCTGGATAAAAGGCCACCATGTCCTCTGCAGCACCCACAAGAAGGTGACAGCAAGCCTTTCCCTTTGGAGACCATGACACACCATCCTGGAGGCAACCTGAGAAAAACCAGAAATGGGAGAGCCTAATGAGAGAGTGACAATATTCATATCCCTTATTCATAGTATAAAATGTATAGTGTGTTCTGTCTTCAAATATTTAAGAGAAGAGTAAAATTATTTCACAACTTACTGATGTTTTAATAGTAAGAAAGAACAAGTTAGGGAAGAGGCAGGAGATGTAAAAAGGACTAAGATACAATAATGTACATATACCCACTCCCCATAGTGACAATTCTCATTATGTTGTGCAAACATGCACTAATATAAATAAAATTTAAAAGAAGAAAAGAGATTGTTTGTTTTCTTTTGAGAACATGGTCTCACTCTATAGCCCATGCTCACCTCAAACTCATGATTTCCTTGCTTCAGCCTCCTAGGTGCTGGCATCATGGACATGCACCAAGAATAGAATAAAGATATGCTGAACTGGGGGTAGTGCCTCCCATCTATAACCTGAGCACTAGGGAAGCTGAGGCATGAGATCATCTCCAGTTGAAGGCCAACCTGGGCTACATAGTGAGTTTGAGGCCAGTATGATAATATCCGTCTTAAAAAGAAAAAAATGAAGATAGTCTAAACCAATGATCAGCATTTCCCTTTTTTTCTCTCTCCTATTTATCCTTTCATCTTTTCCTTCCTTCCTTCCTTCCTTCTATCCTTCCAGTCTGTCTGTCTGTCTGTCTCTCTCTCTCTCTCTCCCCTCCCTCCTTCTGTTTGTCTCTCTTGCTCTTTCTCCATTCTATATTTAAATGAATTAAGGGTTTCAAATGGGTGGATTACCCTGGATTATCAATCTCCTAAATATCATCGCAAGTGTCCTTCTGCAAGAACAGCTGAGGGAAATTGAACAAAAGAGAGAAAGTCATGTGAAGACTGAGGCAAAGATAGCAATGATGGGGCCACAAGCCCAGTAAGCAAAAGGAGGCGAGATCCACCCTTGGGACCTTTGGTAGGAGCAAAGCGCTGCCCATATCTTGATTCCTACATCCTTAATTCCTGTGAAAAGGATTTCAGATTTCAGGCTTCTGTATTTTGGAAAGTGCGGCTTTGAGCCACCAGTGTGCAACAATTTGTTACAGTAATTTCATTATGTGGAAGAATTTTTGGTGATCCAGTTTACAGAGAATGCTGACAGTAGGAAATACACTGGGAGGAAGGCTGCCCATGAGAGGTCAGGGGCGTGGTTGTCAAGGGAACTGTGAATGTGAGGAGGAGAAGGCCCAAGACACGGCCCCTCTGGAACTGGGGAGGAAAGGACTGAATCAAAAGAGCATTGCACTATGGGAGGAGGGAGCAAAGAGCAAGGGAAACCAGCAATGTAAGGAGGAAGCTTTCCAGGACAGGAAGACACTCATGGATGTGGGCAGAGACTTGAGAGCCATGAGCTCCTCCAGTTCTGGCAGACCCAAGCTGAGGTCCTAAGGAGGGACATTCGGGGCTGCAATAACCACGGGCAGACCAGTGCCTACCTGAGCATCTGCTGGCTCAAAGGAAGCACCCAGGACGATACCGTGTGACCTCTGTCCTGCCTGCTCATCACATCACTGCAGACCACACCACCCATGAGAGGGGACTCTGAGAAGCATGGGAAAGCAGCAAGAGTGTATTATTCCTCCAGTCCATGGTCTGAGTCACCAAGCAATATCTCCAGAAGTTCACACTTCCTTCCCGAACCCTGAGTGGGGCCCAGAGTACTGCAGCCAGTCCAAGGCCAAGGTCCTGGCAGCTGTCCTCAATATTGTTCTCTTTTGCTTCTTGCCCACCTCTCTCTCCTCACCCCATTATTTTTGGTGCACGTTGATGGTGCTCCTTGAGTCTCTCACGGTAAGGCTGGACACAGCTCCCCCCATTAGACTGCATTCCTGAGATGTGACAACTGAATCCCCAGGGAGCCTCTCCCTGCCCTCTGGGGCCAGTGAGACCTGACTGGTGCCTGACCTGTCACCAGGAAATTAGGCCATCTTGATCTCCCTCCAGGGAGCTACCTACGGCCTGAGAAAAGAGCATCCAGCATTCTCTTGCCTTCTGGCCACAGGAAACCCAGTTGCAGACCTGACCCAGCAGCGCTGCTGCTATGCAGATCCAGAGCAAGATGTTAGGTGCCCAGCCCTGGTTTCTCCCAGCAGAGGTTTCTCACCAAAATTTCTGAAGAATTTGCTGATGCCTCACTAAGGAGTCTCCAGATCCTAGGAGACAGTGTGGGAGCTAGTGGATGTGGTCATGCACTATCAGCTCAGGGTTACCATGAAAAACATCAGAAGGGGCCAGGACAGGTTGATGCCAATGCACATGCCACACGTGCAGTACTGATCATCCGAAGTGTCACAGTTATGAGCAGTGTGGACCATTCAGTGCCCTCCTTGGCCAGGGGCCTAAGAGTGATAGAATGGGAAGGGTCTGGAGCCTCCATTGTCCTGTCTATCTTTGAATCCACTACTATCAATACACCCAGTTCTCACCAGGCATTCTCCATTATGATCCTCACCCAATCCCCCTAGTGCTGAGCTTCGCAGCTTGTGTGTATAGCTGACCTCCCCCCGCATAACACTCTCGGCCTCTGAAGGGGGTTCACAGAACCTTCCCCCTTGAATCCAGCCTGCAGAAGACCTTTTATGCTAAGGCAGGACACTGCCAAACCCACAGCAGGCCCTTTTCCCCTCTGTCTATAACTATAGTTGACAGTGATGAGGCCAACTTGGCCTGGCTCTGCCCCAGCCATGGCCATGACTGCTTTCAGAGTGCTGCCATGCCCACCTTGAGACTCAGCACCCCTGAAGTACACATCTGTCAGCAGGTCCCATCCTCTTCTCTCAATCCCTGTCCCTAGGACTGAGCCAAGGTGAAAGGCAGGAGGCAGCCACATGAAAGAGGGATGTCATCAGGTGTCAGCAAAGGCAAAGACCAACACAGAGATGAGGATGAAGCCAGTGTGTCAGAGACAGGCCTGGCCTCAGTACAGAGAGAATGGGCCCCACACAAATCTCTCCCCTACCCTCACCACCTCTGCCCACCTCCCCATCCGTCAAGTCCCTGCTCTGCAAAGAGAGCTGCTCTGCCTGTCCAGAGCTATGCATGGGGGGCACCCAGGACCCAAGGCATCCCTACTCAAGGTGGTCACTGGGTTACTTTTCTTTCTTTCTTTTTTTCCAGTACTGATTTTTGAACTCAGTATCTTCACAATGAAATACAACATTCTTTTTTTCACAAATCATATGTATTATTAAATATAAAACAAAAATTGAGGCACAAAAATAGCATCAATTTTTCAAACAAAAATCCTTCTTTTGAGGAAATTTCTCCTTCCTACAAAATAGATTAATTTAACCAACTTTAAAGAATGTTCTTACACCCTTATACTTTATCCTGACATCCCTCTCTCTATCTTGCACAATCCTTCCTAGGGGAAAAGAGAAAGGTATCTTGTCACGCGATTCTGAAGGTGACTTGGGCAGTTTACTCAGCCTTGCAGGATAGGCCACCACAGAAGGGGTGGGTTTCAGATGGCCTATAAATAGTTTCCCTGGTGGGCAACTTCAGTAGTCGTCTTCCTCTTTCCACACATTCCAGGCTCAGCAGCTGCTCTGAAGTCATGGCCCTGAATCTCCTGTGTCTGGGCCTCTTCCTGCTGGGGGCCCTGCAGACTCAAGCCCAGGACTCTTCTCCATCTGAGACTTCAGGACCATCTTTGCACAAGGTCCCCTTACTGCGAGACTTCCAGGAAGACCAGGTAAAGGCTCTGGGAGAGCACCTGCAAGGAGTACCTGGGTGACAGGGACCATTCAACCAGAGGGGAGGAGAGGCAATGGGACTCAGGGCAGTGTTCAGTGACAGAAACAAGATTCAGGGAGTCCAGGCCCAGTGCATGCCAGGTGAGGACATCTTCAGTCCCTCTGCACAGAAGGGAAAATTGTGGCCCAGGAAGGCCCACCAGCACCCCCATTCCCAACAACTGAGAGCTAGCTCCTCACCCAGGGTCCCTCCTGGCCCTGTGAGGACCCAGCTCCTGCCAGCTTCTCAGGGCAGCCCAATCTCCAGGCTCTGCTGCCAAAGGGTCCCAGGAGGGATAGTATTGAGGGGTAGTCCTGGGGATGTCCCTGGGCTGTGCTGTCATCACTGTCTTCCAGTTCCAGGGGAAGTGGTACGTCATAGGTGTAGCAGAGAACACAATTCGGAATGGAAGCCAAAGATACTTTAAAATGTACAGCGTCACCTATGAGCTGAAAAATGACCACAGCTACAATGTCACCACCACACTCCTCAGGTAAAGCAACTACCTCCTGGAGGTCTGAGAAGCAGAACAATGTCATAACCAAGGGGTGACCAAAGCATAGGGATACAGTCATTCCTCTCATATCACTCTTTCCAATCTATTTTTCTCACTCACTACCATTCATGGGTGGCTGTAGCACAAAGACACACACTCAGTAGAAACAGAACAGAGAGCTGGATGTCTAGGGGGCCGGGGAGGATACTGGATCCACCTGGGATCCCCCCAAGACCACTATCTATGGCTTGATGAGAAGTGACCTTAAAGGAGCCGGTGAAGCATTCAGGTCAGTCTAGGAAGCTGAAGTAGGAAGGCTACAAGTTTGAAGATAGCATGGGCAACTTGGCAAGATGCTGTCTCAAAATAAAAACTAAAAAGTGCTAGGATGTGCTAAATGTAAAATCCATGAGTTCAATCCCCACTACACCCACAAAAAAAGAGGCATGGAGGTGAAACTAGGGGCTGGTAGACTCTGAGTGACGGAGCCTCACCTTAGGAGGCACCAAAGCAGTCAGGCATTAGCTTGGCCACCCAAGCGGGGGTTGATGGACAGCTGGGAGAGGAGTGGTCCCTGGAGAGTCTCTGGAGCAAGGCCTGGCCTGGGCCAAGGACCAAGATATGTGAAGAACTGTAGCAGGGGAGGTGAGGAGAAGCAGGGAAGTAAGGCTGGGCAGTCGAAAGCAGGGAAGGACTGAGGTAGAACGGGAGAGAAGTTAGACAGGGAGCCCACGCTCACCCACCTGCACTGGGCTCTGTCGCTGTCCATTGGGGGATTTGGAGTTGGAGCAATTGAAGGTGAAGTAACCCAAGGAATGTAGGTTTGAGGGCTTAGCTCTGGGGAGCAGGGATGGGGTAGATTCAGGGGAGAGGTCAGGTGTGGATCAAGCACTATGTCAGTAATCTGCATGAAACACATTGCAAGCTCAGAGGAAATTGCAAAGAGAGGCAGGAAAGGGAAGCCAGGAGATACGAGCAGGAGTCAGTGCCTGGGGTCTGCGTGTGGGAAAGGCTGCCTCAGGGAGGCACCTGAGGATACACTGAGTGCTGGAGGGAGGGTGGAGCAGGCAGTTAGAGGCTCAGAGTGGAAGGACCAGGACCATGGCCAGAGGCACATGGGGCCTGTGTCATAGTGAGGGACAAGGCTTTCACGGTCTGGCCAGGACTGGGGCTGGGCTGACCTGGGGCTTCAAGAGAAACATGTTTAAGCAGGGGCCTCCTCTTCCAATTCAGGGAGTTTAAGTCTATGTCATCTCCCTGCTCAGTCTGCGTCATTTGTCTTTCCCACAGGAACACTGTTTGTGACCACTGGACCAGAACTGTTGTCCCAAATGTGTATCCTGGCCAGTACACCCTGGGCAATATTACACGTGAGTCCTAAGTGAGGGGGCATCTGGGGTTGGGATTTGGGGGCAGATTCCTCCCAGAAGGACAGGGTCTCCCTGCTACTCCACATACATGCTGTCCTACTGAGAGAAGACTCTGCTGACTGTCAAGTTGGAAGGCAGCAGTGTCTTCATGCCGACCAGGCCAGGGATGACCCTCACTGTCCATGTTACAGTTTATGTTGGAACACAGAGCTACACCATGAGAGTGACCACCACCAACTACAATCAGGTAGCCATTGTGTTCTTCGAGAAGACCTTCAGAAACACAGAGTACTTCAAGGCATCCCTGTATGGTGAGTCCTTCGTCCTGCTCAGGGACCTGGCTCCTGGTCACTCTTTGAGGAAGGAACCATTTGTCCCAACCCCAAAGTTTTGTCCATTTGGAGAACCCTCGGGGAGGAGGCACTTCCACAAACCCTCCACCAGAAAGGGGTCTGAAGCCTCCTTCAGCAGTACTGATGGTGTCAGACTGGTTTTGGAGCACACACTTGTCATGTAGGTATTTAGCAGCCTGAGCCAGGAGCATTGTGAAATTAAGCCTAGCCTCAACCACACAGCAACACCCTGTCTCAAAAATTTTTAAAAACTTTCAAAGTACCTCTGTTGTTCACTCACTGGCAATCTTGTCCCACAGCGAGAACCAAGGAGTTGAGCCGTGAACTGAAGCAGTACTTCGTCAACTTTGCAAAGTACCTGGGCTTCACTGAGGACAATGTCATGTTTACTGCCCCCAACGGTAACGGCCACCTGGGAGAGAGGAAGGGAATGTGGGATCCTCCAGGCGGGTGTTGCCTCACCAGGGAAAGGGGACAGGAGAGGCTCAGGCCCCTGCTCCCATCTCTGGAAAGCTGGTGGTGAATAGCTGGGGTTTGTGGGTCCCCAGGGTCCCTGGCACCAAATGCTCCCCCTGACAGTTTGGCCAAGGGCTGCCCAGATGACAACGTCGGGCCCAGTTCCATGTTTGCCCATCATCACTGCCCTGAGCAACCTCTTCTCCATACCTTAGTTCTTGGTGCCCTGAGCCCACTGTTAACCGTACCTCGAGTCTTCTACCTGGGCCACCCCTTCTCCACACCTTGTGCCTTGCTCTTTGGCCCACGTTACCCTTCCCAGCCCCTTGCTCATTCCTGACATAGGCTATGTTCATATCCTGGCCTGTGCAGGGAATTCCAGCCATGTCACTCGGGGTCACTGCCTGGGAGGCTGACAGGGCTCTGCAGTAAATAGGCTGGGTTCTTGGTTCAGAGCCACTGTGAGGCCCAGGCCCACAAGGCATCCCATTCTCAGACCCTGAAGTCAGAAAACCCATAGAGACCCTGCATTTTGGCCGGGCTGGACCTAATACAGACACAGGATCACACACACACACACACACACACACACACACACACCCCTGACCTGCTCTGATATTCTTTCCCTTCCATCTCCCCCACAGATCAGTGCATCGATGACTGAACAGGCAGTGAGTATGGCTGGGCGGGGGTTGAGGAGAGATTGGAGTGGGGCGGACTGGGGGTCTTGGGGCTGCCTTTGTTCCTCCCCTCCCCCACACCTGAACGTGGGTCCTGCTTCTTCTGCTGTCCCTTCTCAGGTCCTCCTGTCTCTTCAACCCCTGTTTTTCTTATCACTTCTGCCCAAGGTGCCAAGTGTCTGCTTCAGCTTCCACAATGACAGTGAGAGAGCTAGGAGACCCTTGTTACAGCGCATCGCTGGACACCCATCAACCTCAACCCAGCCCTCCTACAATGGAGCCCCCTTTTCTGCTAAATAAACACATTCCACCAGTCTCCATGTCTTCACTCATTGTCCTCCGGCCCATGAGTAGGGGAAGGGAAAAGGGTGGGCTCACGCCACCATCACCCCCAGGGCATGCTGTCCCCAGAGCCCAGCCTGATGTTACATGGAGAGGAGAAATGTCTGGAAGGAAAGAACCTGAATGCCACAAGGGAAATAAGAAGCTGGTCTCAAAAACAGACTCCCTAGTTCCTACCTCTAGACCTTAGCCAGGAAAAACCTCAGATGCCTATGCCAGAGGCTTCTGGAGGACTGATATAAGCCTTCTGTACACCACAAGGAACACCTACCTCCAAAGTTTAAGCCATACTTTAGGATGCACAAGATATAGAATACCCTAAACAAATGAAAGTGATTCCAACTCAATTATACTTAATGATAATCTCATTTACATTGTGATTTTGATGTTGTTCTCCCATGGGCTTTGGACAGTATGGTCACCATAAACCAAACACTTATGTAGCAAGGAAGCATTCCCTCCCTTCCTTAGTCTTTGGTGGCTGAAGAATTCAGTTAAGACACATAGGCCATGCAGAAGTGGATGTAGAATTTACTATAAATCATTAATTGACTCAAAGATGTTCCAGAGAGGAACCTGAGGACTGGTATCCAAAGATCCACTAGCTGCCCCAGTGGACAGAAGGTTTACCGTGCATGATTGGCCCTTGGGAATCCCTTCGGGAAACTGATCTGTTTTCTTACATTGGCACAAGCAAGGCAGCTTCTCATAGTTCCTTATTCCACCTGGGCCTTTCAGGATCACACTCTCAGGGCAGGAACAGAACTCCATGTTTCCTCCCTGCATTGCTGGAGCCAGGAGTTCCCTATGGCCACTGTAACAAGTTGCCACAAAACTCCAGCTTAAAACAGTATCCATGGAGCTGCCTTCTGCACATTCCTTGTCTTCCTCCCTCTTCCCTCTTCAAAGATGCAGTGTAGGATCAAAAAATTCTCATGTTAGGGCTAGGATAGTCAGCTGGCCTAAAATAGACACCTTTCTCTGAAATTCTTTGGCCACTAATTCCCCACTGCCTCTCCACCTGGGTCAGGGAGAATTAAGTGAAGCCATTCAAGAGCAAGTCCCTAAAAATACATGGAGTACTACCTCACTCCACCGTCCTGCCACCACTTAGGACATATACCAGGGCCTGGCCCATTCATAGCCTACCTTCTCTGACATACAATGGGAGAGCAGGACACTGCAGCAGCCAAGGTACCTCATGGCCACTACAGCTCCTGAGTTCCAGCAAGTAAACTGCTGTCCCCTGAGATGTGAAGCTGATTCACCTGGACCCGTGGCCAGGATCACACCTCCAGGTACCATCCAGGAGAGAGCTTGCTGATGAGGTGATTTTGTACAGGTCTCCCTTTCCCAGTAGACACATGCAATGGGGAGTGACGGCAACTGGGTCACCTTATCCTGAAGGTTTCTCTGAGAGCCAGCCACAAAGAACAATGCTACCTGGATCAAAGACCACCATGTCCCCTGAAGCACCCACCAGAGGACGACAGCAGTCCTTTCCCTTTGGAGACCATGACATACCATCCTGTAGACACTTGAGAAAAACCAGAAATGGGAGAGCCTCACACCACTCTCATGCCCCTGCCCAGTTACGGGGCTCTGCCTACCACAAACCATCCCTATCTCTCTTGTCTATGGCTCCATTCTGTACCAATTTACAGCAGTGAATAGGCGCAGCCACTGAGAGCCCTAAGAGAAGCACTGCAGACCAGTGAGGGCTGGTTAGGGAAGGACCAGGTAAGGCTGGTGTGACATCTCTCCTGGAGCTGGTGGAGCTGTGGAGGCCACAGGCAGTGCCGGTGAAGGAACTATGAAGATGAGTCCTGGGAGCCAGATGAAGTCTTGAAATCCAAATGTCTGATCTTTCACAGGCAAAGCAAGGACCTTAGCAGGATGAGAGAGCAGAGGTTGCACACTACCCCATACCTTTTCCAGACTTTCTGGGGCTGCTCATCTTCCTACTGGGACCCAGATTCCATGCTATAGATTTCTAGTAAGGAAATCCAAGGATTGCCCCTCCCAGAGGCTGGGAACCACAGGCAGTAAGTGGAGTTACACAGGAATGTGGGCAGCCCTTTCTCAGATTGACTTTGAGGGCAATGTAACACCAGGGTCTGGGTCACGGAGCAGGGCTGAAATAGAACTCGAGCCTCCAGAATCCACCCTCAGGGCAAGTCTCATTCTTCCAGGCCACTGTTGGCTGACGTATCCCACCCCCAACCCTGCTTGGCATTCTATCTACCACTTCCCCCTTCAGTTTGGTGCCTGCTCTCAGCTCAGGGTCACCCAGAGTCATCATTGTGCTGCCCCCTGAGTCCACAATATCTGCCTGAATAGGGACCTGCCCATGTCCTTGTAGGCTGGTAAACAAAGATGACAATTTCAAGTGAAGTTACCAGAGGACTACTGAGATGACCTTTAGTTTTTCTAGGGATGCCTTCTCAAGAGGGTGATTCAGGCAACAATTTGGGACTTGAAAGGAACCCACCCCTACACAGTCCTGAGTTTTCCTGGCACTGTCTTGGCATTGTAGGGCAAGGAGGGGAGGATAGGTCCCTGTGTTGCAGAATTCCAAGAGACAGGAGAGACCAATGTGAACCAGGGAGATTTATTAAGTGCACCTTGACTCAGGTGCACTCCTGTCCAAAAGACTGAGTATTGGACAAGGAAATGTTCTTGTTTTTATACATTTTCTTTTTAGTGACATAGCAAGTAAGTTTACTGGCACAGGACTGGTGCAGACAGCTTTGTAATTTAGCCTTGACAGAAGACAGAGTCTTATGAATCTTGTGAGAACAAGACATAAACTTAGTTTACAGGACCTAGTTGCCAACTTTATCTGTACCAGAACAAGGAGTTATAGCTACAGGGGGAAGGGAGAGTGATCCAAGGGTGTGGGGGGATTTCTCAAGGCTGAGAAGAACTTGTTTGTCTTTAAATCCTGCTTCACTCCCCCTCTCTGGTGCTTCCTAATACAAGTTTTAACAGAGGGCATCATTTTATCATTACTATTATTATTATCTTTTTTTTCATAAAGGCATGCTCAGTACAACCTGCTGAGCAGAGGTTGGTACTTGGTTAAGGCCATCAGTCATGTGGTCACGGTGTGCCTGTCTATCAGAGTCTCTACGGCTGACTGAATGTTTTTGACAAGTAGGAATAAGAAGCAAGGGAGAATTATAAAAAGGAGGATAAAAAATTTATGTTATCATTGTGACCATGTGTGGACTGGTCAGATAATGGCCCTAATGAAAGAAATGATCAGTGAGTCTAGAAAAGGCACTAACCAAAAAACTAGGAGAGATAAAGAAAGATGCAAATCATGTGTGCCCAGAATGGAAAAGAATTGGTGTCTATAAAAAACTTCCTCAAAGAAATCCAGGAAATTAAAAATACTATTGAAAGTATGGGCAACAGAAGCAAGCAATATGAGTACAGCATGTCAGTCAGATCTAGAAGACAGAAATGTGGTTGGTGATCAATGAAAGCTAGAGATCTTAGAAATACTAAGAGGATATAAAAAATGGGTCCAGTAGCTGGTAGATGATACAAAGAAGACTACCATTAATTGTATGAATGAAATATTGAAAGATACCACAAAAGGCACACAAATCCTGTTTACAGAAGTAATATCAGGAAAAAAATCCAAACCTGGAAAATAATTTAACATACAGATAAATGAGACATATAGAACCCCAAATAGCTACTATGTTTAGAAAGAACCAGAATAAGACATATTATAGTTAAAATACGTGATGCCCAACACAAGAACAGAATCTTTAAAAGCTTTTAGAGAAAAACAACAAATCACTTTTAAAAGAGGACCCATCAGAATGAAAGCAAACTCCTCAACACAAATCTTTTAAAAGTAAGGAGAGCTTGGAGTGAAGTGTTTCAAGCCCTAAAATAAAACAATTTTCAACTCAGACTGATATGTCCTGCAAAATTATCTTTCACAATTAGTGGAGAAATAAGATATTTCTATGAAAAATAACAAAGAAATGCATGACCACCAAACTAGCGTTCCAAAAATATCTCAAGAATATTCTACCCAGGGATGTAGCTCAGTGGTGTCACACCTGCCTGGCAAGTCCAATGTCCTGAATTCGATTCCTGATACCACAAAAAAAAAAAACATTCCACAATGACGCAAAACACTACCAATGCCAAAAGGCCAAATGGGAGGAATACACCAGGCAGGATAAGCTTTTAAATAGAAGACTAAGAAAAGGAATCAGCAGCACAAAAATAATACAATGACAGGAATAAGTCAATACTTATGAGTTATAACAATAAAAGTGAATAATTGCAATTGGGTAATCCAAAAAGGAAAAACAACAGATTACATAGTGGATCAAGAAACAAGACCAACAGCATGCTGCATATGAGACACACATTTAGCCCAAAAAGAAATTCATAGATGGAAAGTCAAAGGGTGGGAAACAATATTCCATGCAACAGGAACCTGAAAACAAACAGAAATAGGTGTATTATTTTAAGACAAACTGGACCTTAAACTAAAAATTGATCAAAAGAGACAAAGTATGTCATTACATGTTGGTTAAGAGGACTATTCAACAGGAAGAAATAACAATTACAGGGCTCGGGGATTTAGCTCAGTGGTTCTGCCCCCTGCCTCCCAAGCCCAAGGTCCTGAGTTCAACTCCTGGTACCAAAAAAGAAGAAATAACAATTATAAACATATGTACACCAAACAACAGTGCACCCGGTTTCATAGAACAAACAATACTGGAAATAAAAGATCAGGTAAATATCAGTACAAATATAGTGGGGAACTTCAACTCCCCACAGTCAAAAAAAGATCAGAAAATCAACAAAGAAATAATAGAGTTGAACCAAACTTTCAAACCAATAGGCTTAATAGATATATGCAGAGTGCTCCACCCAACAACAACAGAATACATATTCTTCTTGGCAGCACATGGAACTTTCTCTAAAATTCTCTACATATTAGCAAATAACATGGGCATAAGTAAATGCAAAAGAATTGAAATTTTAACATGCATATTATCAAATCATAGTGCAATGAAACTAGAAATCAATGCCAAAAGAAACCACCAAAAGTATGCAAATGCATGGAAATTAAGAAACACATTCTGGAATAATAAATGAGTCACAAAGGAAACTAGGAAAGAGAAAAGACAGTTCCTAGAATGTAATGGTGGTTGGCCCACATGACTTGACTTCAGCCTCTGTCACCCTATGATCTCTAGGCATGGGAGATACACAAAGAGTTTGCCGGAGCCCTGGAAACCAAAAATGCACTCTGCCAGTGTCATTAAGCTTCTAAAAAAGAATGAATATTTGGCATTGCTGCTCTCTGTGGAACTGCTGACATGCAGTGACATGGCCATTGATTTCTCCCCAGAGAAGTAGGAATGCCTGGACTCTCAGCAGAATATTTATAGGGATGGGATGTTAGAGACTTACAGAAACTTGGTCTCCCTGGGTTTTGCTGGCTCTACGCTTAACCTGGTCACCTTTCTAGAGCAAAGCAAAGAGCCCTGAGGTATGAAGAGACAAGAGACATTGGCTGCATGCCCAGGTCAGTTTAGGGGCTGATGCAAGGGATGAATTGCACATTGTTGAAGAAAAGGCAATGAATTATGAAGGCACTCCAATTCAAGCAACATTGGAAACTTTGAAAATGTCTGTACAGCCAACAATGTCCCTGTGGGGCTTTGAAATTACACCATCTGTGGTCTTAACGTTGAAGTGTGGTCCAGGGCCTATGCATATGTGTGGACAGCACTTAGTAGCTGTGGAGGAAGATGCAGAGTCAGATGAGGAGAAGGAAGAGAATGTAAAACTCTTAAGTATATCTGAAAATCATCTGTCCCTGGAAGTGGTAGCAAAGTTCCACAGAAAAAAAATAAAACTAGCTGCTGATGAAGAAGAAGATGATGAAGATGATGATAATGATGGTGATGAAGAACTCCAAGTCTTGAACACCAAAAGATGACTATGGCAAAAAGAGCAAAACTGAAAACAGATAGTGGAAGATCATTCCAAGAGGCCTTGACAGAGTCATTTGCAGTGATTGAATGCAATGGGAAAACATTATGTATTCTGGGTAGTGAAAGTGTTGTGTTGCATATCCACTGTCAGATGGCACTCTGACATCAACCAGAAAAGTGTTGCCAAACTGGTGAAACTGAAAGGAAAGTTTCTTGAAGGGAAATGAAGGAAATATCATGCCCAGTATTTTAGTTTTTGCAACTATCTTTCTAAAACAAATCATCTGACAGCTGCCAGCTTTCAAATTTTACTGTGCATGGAAAAATGTGGTAAGCCCCTCTCTGATGAGGATTTTATCAGAATGGCCATGTTGTCTGAGAGTAATTCCCTTTTTCATAATTTCTGAAATGAGGAGAACATTATGCAATGTATCTCTGAGATGTTACCTAGCAGAAATACTGTTAAAGATTGAGTCTTGCATAGGCAAGTGATGTTAGTCAGCAGCTCACTACTGACTTACAAAACATAGTCTGTTATTCTATGTGCATGGATAAAAGCACAGATATAAAGAATCATGCCACGCTAGCAGTAAGTTTTTGTTATGCTGTTGGTAACTCCATAAGAGAAGAGCTTTCACTTGTGTTTTTGCCTGAAAGAACACAGGGGATGGACATCTACAATGCTGTGATGGAGGCTTTTGTGTCACAAGACAAAAAAAAGTAGTTTCAATTACTAGTGATGGGGCGCCTTGCATGGTGGGGGCAACATCTGGTTTCATACAATTCTTTGCTAAAGAAGCAAAACATCCAATAATTCAGTTTCATTGTATTATATACCAAGAAGCTCTTTGTGCCAGGGAAAGCTCCAAAAACTTAGATGATATCCTCAAAGATGTCATAAAAAATGGTGAATTACATCATGGCTCATGTTCTTAATTTTGAAGTTTCAAGCACTTCTTGATAAGTGTCTTAGTTACTTTTCTCATTGCTGAGATGAAATATCTGAAGCCTACTCTTAAAGGAGGAAAGGTTTATTTGGCTCACAGTTTGTAGGGGTTTCAGTTCATAATTGGCTGGCTCTAAGGCAGGGTGGCATGGCAGAGGGGCATCACAGAGGAGAAACAGTTCACAGCAGGCAAAAGATGGCAAAAGCAGCAAGCAACAAGCAGCTTCTTTCTGCCCCTTTTATATTCTCTTTAGGCTATCAGCCTTAGAATGGTGTCAAACCAATTAGTGGATTGATTTAGTAATCACACACCCTTAATCCCAGCATCACACACTCTAGATTCAGCCATCTTTGAAAAAAAACCCACCTATGACTGCATGAGGCTTTGGAGGGACATCTAGACACAAACCATAACAATGAGTTTCAGGCACAGCATAATGTTCTATTTACATACATAATGTCCAGTGACTGAGCAGAGGGCAAGTCCTGAAGAGATTTGTAGTCTGCTTGGATGAAATTAGGCTGTTTATGAATGAAAAGGGGCAGGAATATCCACAGCTCACTGACATGGCCTGGCTTAACAACCTCATGTATTTTACAGATTGTAGACTACACTTCAATGTACTGAACAAAAAACTACAAGGTGCAGGAAAAACATCAGAGAGGAGTTTTGTGATATCAAACCATATGAGAGAAAACCGCAGGGTTTTGAAAGAGACCTTGAAAATGGGCAGCCGAAATATTTTCCAAATCTAAAAATGCATTTAGAAAATTCTATGGTGCTGGGTGTGGTGGTGCATGCCTGGAATCCCAGCACTTTGGAGGTTGAGGCAGGAGGATTATTGTGAGTTTGAGGCCAGCCCAGGCTATATAGTGAGTTCAAAACCAGCCTGAACTATGTAGTGAGACCCTGTCTCAAAAACACAAGAAAAATAAAATTGTACATTTGCAGACAGTCCTCTAAGCCTTCCGGATATATACAAGGAATTTTCTAGCATTGTAGCAGCTACAAATGAGAATTTTAGTAACAGGTTTTTACATTCTGAAGACAGAAACAACCCCGTGTTTTCTTCTCCAAAGAAAGCCAAATCTGAAGAACTGGATCTTTCCTCCTTACACTATTTAGATTTTGGAAATCTAGAAATGGAGTTATTGGAATTTTAAGAAAGCTCTACCTGGAAAAATAAATTCTATGACCTGTGTGCAACACGCCTGTACCTGCACCACTGAGCGGGGATCAGAATCTGCATAGCAGAGGCGCCTGGAGCCAGAGAGGCCACTGGCGTGAGCTCAGGAAGACGGCACAGTGTTGAGCCGCAGAGAGAGTCTCTGCAAAGCCTGTTGTTGAAAACTGAAGTCCATTGGGAGAGCAAAGACGTAGCAGACTACAGTAATTGGTGAGTTATTGGAACCAGCACCTCCAATCAAACCGGGACTTGCTATGGGGGAAGGGCGGCTCAGACCAGCAGTGAAACTGTGCAGAGTTCAAACCAGCAGTAGGTCAGGGAGCTCAAGCGAGGAACCAGCCTGAATCTCAGCGGACTATGGCTGCCTCACTGAGATCAATCCGCTCAGTTCTGCACGCTGCTGCCCACATTGTTGGAGGCAGCAGCAGAAACACCTCAAAAGGGACCTTTTTTTCCTTTTCTTTTCTTCTTCATTTCTCTCCTTCTTGTTCCCGTTTTTGTCCTATTCTGTTTTTTTTTTCTTGATTGTTCTTATTTTTATAGGAGCGTGAATACTGTTTCTGGTTTTCCTGTTAGTTTTTTCTGTTTGTGACTTTGTTCCTTCTCTCTTTTCCTCCTGTCTTCACCAGTTTCCCAAAGTCTGCATGATCGTCCTGTGTCCTCTAGCCCCATTTCTGTCCCTCCTCCAACTGCATCTAAGTCATCCTCCCAGAAGGTAAATCTGCTATACAGAAGGACTTATTTACTGCAAACATATTTCTGGCTGGTCCTTGATTTTGATATTAACCACAAGTCCAGTTCATGCAGTTAAAGGTGACAGCTTAATAGCTACCACAGTTTAACATTTTCTAAGCTGTGTTTGATGCTGTTGTTGATGCTGATTGTATTACTCTGGCCAAGGTGACATGATTGTTCTAATCAGTTGTTCCTGGTATACTGAGCCTGAGATTTCCTAAGGATCATTACGGACTCAAAACTCAAAGACTAGCTGTACCTGGAGGACACCTCTAATAAGTAGTCATTCCTTATGGGACCAAAATATATGAGAGACATTGTGAAATAGGGAGAAAAGGTCCAAAGGGGAAGGGGGGGGGGAGGAAAAAACTGAGAAAAGAAGGAAAAATGGAAACAAAGGTTTTATAAATAGGGAGGGACTGCCCCCTGGACCTCTGAGGAGCCAAGTCATGAGGGCCTCCAGCAGCACAACCCCGGGCCTCCAGCTGCAGCCAACACCACCACCACCACCACCACCTCAGGCTCCCAGCCTCCCGAGTACCTGGATCCACACCACAGAGGCACAGAGGGTCACAAAGGCCATTGTTATGAGCTCCAGAAAATAGAGCAAAAAGGAAGAACAGAGAGAGGACCTCTCTGAGGCTCCTTGATGAAAATTGAACCCCACTGGAAAAGTGAAGAAAATCTCCACAATAAAGCCACACCAGACCACCATAGTTGGTAATTTGGAAGGATCATCACCTCTCATTGGAACCTGGACTATCTCCAAGGGAAGGGCAGCTGGAACCTGCAGTAGAACCTTGCAGAGTTCAATCCAGCAGGAGGTCAGGGAGCTCAACTGGGGCCTTGCAGCCAGAAATCACCCTGAATCTCAGTGGACTTCTGCTGGCTTGCTGAGACTCATTGACTTAGATCTGCACACTGCTGCCCATGTTGTTGATGGTGACAGCAGAGACATAACCTGAAGGAGGCCCTTTATTTTTATTTATTTTTTATTTTCTTAAAGTTATTTTTTCTCTTATTTTTAATTTTAATTTTTTTATTTTTTCAAATTTATTTTTTTCTTTTTTTCTTTTTATTTTGTTTCTCTTCTTTCTCTATCTCTTATTCTCTCTCTATCTCTCTTACTCTGTCTCTCCCACCTTCTTCTTCATCTCTCTCCCTTTTTGTTCCTGTTTCTGTCCTAATTTGGATTTTTTTTTCCTTTCTTTTTCTTTTCTTCTCTCTTTTTCTTTCTGTCTATTTTCATTAGTTTTATAGGAAAACGAATACAGTTTCTAGCTTCCCTATTGATGTTAGTTTGTTCTGTTCTTGTCTTTGGTCTTTTGTTCTGTCTTTTCCTCTTGTCTTCAAAAGTTTCCCAAAGTCTGCATGATCTTTCTGTGTCTTCTGGCCCACTTCTAACCTTCTATCCTTCTACCTATCTATTCCTCCCTCCCCAACTCGGTCTAAGTCCTCATCTCAAAAGGTAAAGTTGCTATATTGAAGAGTTTATTCATTATAAACATATTTTGGGTTGGTCCTTGATTTTTATTTAATTCACATGGCTAAAGGTGATAGATTATTAACTACCACAAATTGTCATTTTCTAAGCTGTGCTTGATGCTATTGCTGTTGCTGATTGTATCACTTGAGCTAAGGTGTTGTGATTGATCTAAAATCAGTTCTCCTTCCTGGTATACTCCAAATGAGATTACCTAAGAGTCATTAGAGACTCAAAACCTAAAGACCAGCTATATCTGGAAGACACCTCTGAGAAGCAATCATTCATTAAGGGTTCTAAATACAAGCAACAAAGATACTTACAATAAGCAATACTGAAGTATCAACCCAGGAATTAAACCAAAAGCAGCACCAACAACAAAAATAGAAATGAGAAGATACTTAAGCGAGGTGCAAACCCAGACTTCTAGCTCACCACAGGAAAATTCTGGGGGAAACGAGGTGGAAAAGTCTGATAATCAACCACCTGGACACCCTGAACTGATAGCACAGGAAGTAACAAAGAAGATGAATGAGGATCTAAAAAAAATTCAAAACAGAAATAATTTCCCAGATAACTAGAGATGGTGAGCAGAATGAAAGACATAATTAGAGACTCTAGAAGAGAAACTAATAAAAAATAAAAATAAAATAGATGAGCTCAGGACCATGATGGAAGCCATGAATACCCAGCATAGGAAAGAAATGGAAACCATGAATGTCCAACATAGGAAAGAAATGAAATCCATAAAATAGCTTCAAAGAGATATCCAGGAGATTAAAAACTCCATTGAAAGTATTCACAGCATATAGAGCCAATCTGAAGACAGAATATCAGATATAGAAAACAGGATTGTGGTTAGTGACCATGAAGAGAGAGATCTCTTAAAAACAGTATGGGACCATGAGAAGTCAATCCAGCAGTTCCTAGACGATACAAAGAAGAAAAACATAAGACTGATAGGAGTCCACAAAAAAGCAGGAGAAAGTACAAATGACATAAAAAACTGTTCATAGAATTAATGACAGAAAACTTCCCAAACAGAGGAAAAGAATTTGACATACAGATAAGTGACATATATAGGACTCCAACTAGTCATGATCAAAAAAATATGCACCGAGACATATAAGAGTCAAGATCCTAGAAACCCAACAGAAGAACAAAATACTACAAGCAGTTAGAGAAAAGAAACAAATCGCATACAAAGGAAAGCCCATCAGAATCACAGCAGACTTCTCCATGCAAACCCTCAAGTCAAGGAGAGCCTGGAATGAGGTATGCCAAGCCCTAAAAGAAAACAACCTCCAACCTAGATTGATGTATCCTGCAAAACTATCTTTCAAAATTGATGAGGAAATAAAATACTTCTATGACAAAGAACACCTGAGAAACTTCATGAGTACCAAACCAGCATGCCAATCAATTCTAAACAATATCCTAGAAAAAGACAATGAAGTTCACAAGCCCATGAGGCCCAACAAAGCAAAGCCATTAGGCAAGGTAAGAAATTAAAGGGAGGGGGGAAAATAAACAATAGAAATAGTCAAGGGTGGGGGTAGAATAGAGGGAAGGAGAATGGGGAAAACACAAGAACCAAGATATGTATAGGTACAAATTCCCAATGATGAATGTGATCATAATATATTCATAAAATGTACCAATAAACTTAATTTTGAGAAGATAGATACTGGAAGTTCTGATGAAATCCTTAAATTGTGGAAATCTCTGCTGAATAATTTTAAGTCAATGAAACCACTTGGGATTGCCTTTCTTACTTTGTTTGGATCATCTTATGCTTGTGAGAAGCTTTCAGCTTTGCATTATGTTGAATAGGATACAAAAAACCAACTAACAGATGACCTGAGTGCTGCATGTGTTGCTCTCAAACTAACAAAATATGAGCCAAGGTTTGACAAATTATCAGCATGCATACAACAGCAAAGATCACATTAATTGTGCAAAATCATGCGAAATTCAAACTTCCACTTTTCAGTAAAAAGCTGTTTGTATCCTGGAAAAAAGAAAAGAATGCCAGTAAAACAAAATGGGACACAATGAAAACAGTCCTAAGAAGGAAGTTTAAAGCTGTGAAGGCTCACATCAGAAAAACAGAGTGAGTCCCAATAGTTAATTCAACTAACTAATTCAAGCCCCCAGGGAAACAAGAACAATTAAAATCCAGAGCTAATACATGAAAGGGAATTCTAAGGAGGAGAGCAGAAATCAATGAAATGGAGACTAAAATATACAATACAAAGAATCAGTGAATTGAAGAGCTGGTTTTTTGAAAGCATAAACAAAACAAACACATCCTTAGCCAATCTTACCAACAAAAGGAAAGAAAAGATATAAATCAATGCAATTAGAAATGAAAAAAGACAAATTTTATATTTCTTCCAGAGTCAGTTTCATTAAGTTGTCTTCCAAGGTACTTCATAGAAGTGGTCAAATTTATTTCAAAAAAGATTTTTGTAATATGCTTTCTATATCCTTTTAAATCTGTAAAATCTGTGGTAATGTCCTCTAAATCTTCATATTGTAATTTTTAAAAATGTATAATTGATAATGTGTAATAGGAAGAAAAGGTCTAAAGGAATAGGGGAAGTGGGAGTGGTAGGGGAAAAGAAAAAATATGAGAAAAGGAAAAAAATGGAAACAAAGTCTCTGTAAGTAGGGAAGGGTGAGGGGGTGAAGGGAGGGCAGGGGCATGGGGAAAAAAATAAGAACCAAGATACATCATGTAAAGGTACAAGATCCCAATGATGAATGTAACTGTATTTTATGCCTAAAATGTACCAATAAACTTAATGGAAAAAAAAAGACATGAAAAAAGAATAAAATAACAACTGACCCTGTAGATATCTAGAATGTTATTACCAACTAGTTCACAAACCTGTATGCAAATAAATTGGAGATCTAGGAAAAATGAAGAATATATATACATATATATATGTATATGTATATATATATAAATAATTACATCAGGAAATTGAAGAGGACATGAGAATATTGAAAGAGATCTCATGTTGCTGCACAGGCAAAATCAATATTGTCAAAATGGTTATACTTCCAAAACTGATCTATAGATTCAGTGCAATCCCAGTCAAAACACCAGCAGCATTCCTCACAGATCTAGAGCAAACATTTCAAACATTCACATGGAACCTGAGGAGACCCAGAATAGTAAAAGCAATCCTTGGTAACAGTTGCAAAGCAAGGGGCATCACAATCCTAGATTTGAAGTTATATTACAAAGCTACAGTAATTTTTTTTTAAACAAAAGCATGACATTAGCACAAAAACAGTAATGTTGGTCAATGGAACAGAATAAACAGGGAAGATTTGTTGACTGGGAGGAAGTAAGAGGAGACAATGAGGAAGGGCAAAGTTTCCACCTTTCTCCCAGCCCCTCCAGCTTGAACCTCCAATGTGCCAGTGGGCACTGCTGGGCCCTGTGGTGTCTCTGCTGGGAAGCAGGTGGCCATGACAGAGTGTGCTTGAATGTGGGAGAGGTCAGCACATGTCAGACTACTGTGAGACTGAAAAATGACCCACTAATGATATCCATATCTGAACTTCAAAAACTGTTTTTAGTGGTTTTTTTGTTTTGTTTTTTGCTTTGCGGGGGGGGGGGGGGCGGGTTGTTTGGTGCTTTCTTGTTATTGTTGTTGCTATTTGGGGTTTTTTGGTGCTGGGGATGAACCCAGGGCCTCGTGCATACTGCACAAGCATTCAAACACTGAGCTACACTCCCATCTCTGCAACTTGTAAATGTGATATTATTGAAAAAAACGGAAAGAGAAAGAAAATCTTTGCATTTGTGATTAGTTTAAGGATCCTCTTCTTTGTTAATATTTTTTTAATTTCTTAAGGGTGAATGTCCTAATGGCTGACTTTTAAGGAAAATAAATTGAATAACTGAAATATGGTCTTCACAAGCCATTTTTTCCTCTTGGCAACACTCAAATGATTTCTTTCTTAGAGAGTGACAATATTCATATCCCTTATTCATAGTACAATGCACAATGTGTTTTGTTTTCAAATATTTAAGAGAAGAATAAAATTATTTCACAACTCACTGATGTTCTGGGGTTTTTTTTTAATTCTTAAGTTCTTTTATTGGTACATTTTAGGTATACAGTACATTTACATTTATCATTGGGTGCTTGTACCTGTACGTGATATATCTTGGTTCCTATTTTTCCCCATTACCTGTGCACCCTTCACCCCCTCCACCCTTCCTTATTTACATAGATTTCATTTCCATTTTTTTCTCATAATTTTTTCTTTCCCTTCTTTCCTTTCCCCTTTCCCTCCCACCACTCCTATCCCTTTGGACCTTTCTTCCTATTTCAAATTATCAATTATTCATTTTAATCATTTTAACCCTAATCTACATGTTCAGTTTCTCACACTAGAGAAACTATTCTGTATTTACACGTGTGTCCTATTTATTTCACTTAAGAATATAGCCTTGATATGAATCCATTTAGCTATAAATGACTAGTTTCTCATTCTTTATGGCTGAGGAGTACTCCATTTTATTTTTAAAAAACACATCTTTATCCAGTTTCAACATCACTGGTCATTCGAGAGATGCAGATGAAAACAACACTGAGATTCCACCTCACCCCAGAAAGAATGGCTGCTATCAAGAAATCAACCAATAACAAATGCTGGTGGGGGTGTGGAGAGAAAGGAACCCTTCTCTGTTGCTGGTGGGAGTACAGGCTTGTGCAACCACTATGGAAATCAGTATGGAGATACCTCAGAGAACTAGTATTAGAGGTCCCATTTGACCCAGCTATTCCCGTGCTGGGTATCTTCCCAAAAGAATTAAAAGAATCATACCTCACTGATGTTTTAATAGTAGTAAAGAACAAGGTAGGGAAGGGGAAGGAGATGTAAAAAGAATTAAGATGTGTTCATATACATATACCAGCTCCCTATAGTGAATGTACTCATTATGTTCTGAAAATATGTACTAATATAAATAAAATCTAAAAAAATAAAAGGGGTTGTTTGGTTTGCTTTGTTTTGAGAACATGTTCTCACTACATAGCCCATGCTCACCTCAAACTCATGATTTCCTTGCTTCAGCCTCCTAGGTGCTGGCATCATGGACATGCACCAATAATGCTATTTTTGAATAAAGATATGCTGAATTGGGGGTAGTCCCTCCCATCTATAACCTGAGCACTAGGGAAGCTGAGGCATGAGATCACCTTCAGGTGAATGCCAGCCCGGGTTAAATAGTAAGTTTGAGGCCAGTCTGACAATTTCTGTCTAAAAAACAAAAACAAAAATTAAAAATGAAGATAATCTAAACCAATGATCAGCCTTTCTATGTTTTTATCTCTCCTGTGTATCTTTCCTTCCTACCTTTCTTCTTTCTCTTCTTTTTTCCTTCTCCTCTCTCTCTCTCTCTCTCCATTCTACCTTTTAAAAGAATCAAGGGTTTCAAATGGGTAGATTACCCTGGATTATCGATCTAGGTCCTAAATGTCATAGCAAATGTCATTCTGTAAAACAGGCTGAGGGAAATTTAAGATACAATTTTGAGACAGCCATATGAAGACAGAGGCAAAGACAGAATTAAATGGCCACAAGCCCAGTAAACTGAAGGAGGCAAACTCTATCTTTGAGACCTGTAGAGGGAGAAAGGCCCTGCCATACCTTCATTTCTACACACTCATTTCCTACACAAGAGAATTTCAGATTTGGGACTTCTGGACATTGCAAAGTGTGGCTTTGAGTCACCAGTGTATAACAATTGTTGTTGTAACTTGATAAAGTGGAAGATTTTTAGGTGATCCAGTTTACAGAGAATGCTGACAGTAGGAAATACACTGGGAGGAAGGCTGCCCATGAGAGGTCAGGGGCGTGGTTGTCAAGGGAACTGTGAATGCGAGGAGGAGAAGGCCCAAGACACGGCCCCTCTGGAACTGGGGAGGAAAGGACTGAATCAAAAGAGCATTGCACTATGGGAGGAGGGAGCAAAGAGCAAGGGAAACCAGCAATGTAAGGAGGAAGCTTTCCAGGACAGGAAGACACTCATGGATGTGGGCAGAGACTTGAGAGCCATGAGCTCCTCCAGTTCTGGCAGACCCAAGCTGAGGTCCTAAGGAGGGACATTCGGGGCTGCAATAACCACGGGCAGACCAGTGCCTACCTGAGCATCTGCTGGCTCAAAGGAAGCACCCAGGACGATACCGTGTGACCTCTGTCCTGCCTGCTCATCACATCACTGCAGACCACACCACCCATGAGAGGGGACTCTGAGAAGCATGGGAAAGCAGCAAGAGTGTATTATTCCTCCAGTCCATGGTCTGAGTCACCAAGCAATATCTCCAGAAGTTCACACTTCCTTCCCGAACCCTGAGTGGGGCCCAGAGTACTGCAGCCAGTCCAAGGCCAAGGTCCTGGCAGCTGTCCTCAATATTGTTCTCTTTTGCTTCTTGCCCACCTCTCTCTCCTCACCCCATTACTTTTGGTGCACGTTGATGGTGCTCCTTGAGTCTCTCACGGTAAGGCTGGACACAGCTCCCCCCATTAGACTGCATTCCTGAGATGTGACAACTGAATCCCCAGGGAGCCTCTCCCTGCCCTCTGGGGCCAGTGAGACCTGACTGGTGCCTGACCTGTCACCAGGAAATTAGGCCATCTTGATCTCCCTCCAGGGAGCTACCTACGGCCTGAGAAAAGAGCATCCAGCATTCTCTTGCCTTCTGGCCACAGGAAACCCAGTTGCAGACCTGACCCAGCAGCGCTGCTGCTATGCAGATCCAGAGCAAGATGTTAGGTGCCCAGCCCTGGTTTCTCCCAGCAGAGGTTTCTCACCAAAATTTCTGAAGAATTTGCTGATGCCTCACTAAGGAGTCTCCAGATCCTAGGAGACAGTGTGGGAGCTAGTGGATGTGGTCATGCACTATCAGCTCAGGGTTACCATGAAAAACATCAGAAGGGGCCAGGACAGATTGGTAAGTACCAGGCATGCCATTTCCCATGCCACACGTGCAGTACTGATCATCCGAAGTGTCAGTTATGAGCAGTGTGGACCTTTCAGTGCCTCCCTGGTCAGGGGCCCAATAGAGATGGAGTGGGCAAAGTCTGGACCCTCCATTTTCCTGTCTACCTCGGAGACTGTGAATCCACCCAAATCTCACCAAGCAGTCTACACTCTGCTTGTTACCCAATCCCCGTAGTGCTGGACTTAACTGATGGTGGGTAGAGCCGACCCCCGACCATCACCACAGCTCTGCGGGCCTCTGAAGGAGGTGCAAGGGAACCTTTCCCCTTGAACAGCCTGCAGAAGACCCTTTGTGCTAAGGCGGATGAAAGGCAGGAGGCAGCCACATGAAAGAGGGTAATGGGATGTCACTGGCTGTCAGCAAAGGCAAAGACCAACTCAGAGATGAGGACAGAGAGCTGGAGATGCAGGCTAGCAAGTCTGAGAGAGGCCTGGGTCAGGGCAAAGAGAATGGACCCTGCACAGGTCTCTACCACACTCTCAGCACCTCATCCAATTTCTTTCAAAGGAACTTTACCAACTTTATAGGATAATTTTACTCTTTACAAAAAGCAATACTACTTCTTATATCCCTAAACCTTCCACCCAAATAAGTAAATGTTTTCCTAGTTCCCAAAATGTGTCTTCATGCAGTACTGAGTTCCCATGTTATAATGTACCCTTCTTAAAATTCCGTTTCTCACTAGTGTGTATTTGATATGTTCACAGATTTAACCCTGTGTTAAACTTTTTTCTTACCCAGATAGGCCTGATGTTTCACAGGCTTATTTTATGCTGTTAATCACACAAAGACAAAAAAAACAGAACTAGATACATAAACCTAACAGACTCTCACCCTTAGTACTGTAGAGACTGACAGACCCAAGCCTCTTTCAAAAGGAGGACATGAAGATCTTCGTTACATGTACACTTTTAATTCTTTCATTCTTGACATTAAAAGAAATGTGCTGTAATATAAAAGGAAACCTATTTACTCCAGAACAGTGGTGGGAATGTATGACATGAGTGTTGTGCTTTCCTTTTGAGACAAACATTGTTATTGTATGAATTTTTTTTTCTAAACTAAAACCACAGTATTCAGGTTTAATTGCAAAGTGGGCACTTTGCAATCTTTCAGTGAGTTCTGGGTTGCTGTTTGGGCTTTCATCTCTGTAACGTTCACCATCATTGCTCTAGAGGTTATGAAATATAGAACATTATTTTCTTCACAAGCAAAGCATGAAAATGTCTGGAAATCACAATATTGCATTACATGGGCAATAGCCCCAGTTTACAGGTGGGAAAACTGATGGAGTTTGGGATTTGCTCCAGCCACTTCTTTTAGCCCCTAAGGAGATGAAGCCACCTGAGAGAGATCAAGCACCCGGCTTTGCTGGTATGACCTGTTTACAAAGCAGCCTGTCACTGTGCAGCCCTATATTCTGCTCTCTTGTCACGTTCTCCAATCTGAGCTTTTTTCTTTTGTTTTGTTTTTGTTTGTTTGTTTGTTTGTTCTTTTGTTTTGTTTTGAGACAATGTCCCCCTTTGTATTTCAGGCTGGTCTTGACTCAGTGTGTAGACAGACTGACAATGAACTCTCTGCTATCCTCCTCCTACAATCTCTCAACTGCCAGTATAACAGGATTGTGCCACCACTCCCAACTCCAGCCTTAGTTTTTCCATTTGTTAATAAAAAAAATTGTGTCTCCTGCACTGACATGTGTTAGAATGAATGCTAAAATGATGAGGAGAGCCTGAAAAGATAGTGAGCCTGATGCCTGGGAGACTCCTATTTTAGCAGAAGGCGACTCATCCTTTGTTAAATCTAGGGGGGGAACCCCAGCCCCTCTACCCAAACACTTGGCAAAGTTCTGCTTTATTCCTGGCCAAGATGACTCTGTCCTTGCTGTCCAGTGCTCATTCTGCCTCACCACCCTGGATCCCTGCAGAGACCTTCAAGCCATGCCCAACGTTGGGCAAAATCCTGCTTGATGACCAAGGATGCAGGGAACAAGGGCCAAGACACCAGCTGCAAGTGAGGTCCTAATTCCAAATCTGAGGGCCCAATATGATCAAAGGGCATTCATCCTTAGCACTGAGACTCCTACCCTTACACCCAGTCTCTGATAATACCAACGCCATCCTTTCCACCAGCCCTGCTTCACCCTATCCATTGTCTCTGTCACCACCCCAGGCTCCTCCATGACCAGATACCTGTCAAACTCTTTTAAGGGACAAGCAAGTGGACACTGCTTCCTTCCCCTAGGGCCTGGTGAGGGGGCAGAAATCTCCATAAGAAATGGCTTCTTTATGAATGGGTATGTTCCCCACCAGATCCGTAAGTTGGAACCTAAGACCTCAGAAGATAGTATAAGAAGTGGGGTTTTTAGGAGGAAATTAAATCAACCCTTGTGGGTGGGCTTGGTATTCACAAAAAGGGCTAGAAGGGGCACCTACTGAGGCTCCTTTTATCCTTCCATATCTTCAAACATTGTGAGGACACATAGAAGGTGCCAACCATGAAGTACTGGCCAGATGCCAAAGCTGTTGCTGCCTGTGGACTTCCAGGCCTCCAGAACTGTGAGAAATAAAATTTCTATAATTTATGACTGATGCAGTCTGTGGTGCTTTGTTAGAGGAACAGAAACAAACTTGAGATAGCTGTGCACTGCTCTGTTCCTGTGAGGACAACTGGGGACAGGTAACCAGGATTCTGGCTCTCACACACAGAAAAGAATAGGGCTTCTGTCCAGATAAAGTTAGAAACCTGGCAGCCCATGAGCCCCATTTTGGGCTCAACCTCTGTAACCACTTTCCTGAGTGTCTGACTCATACTTGACTATACCCTCTGATATTTCACAGTGGGAATTAAAATCAACCAGAGGGACACTTGGAGGATACTGAAATCACACCAGAACCATAGCAGTCATCCTGTCTCCTTAGGATCCTCTAGGCTATCATAGTTTCTCAGACTTTTTTTTTTCCTAAGTTCTTTTATTGGTACATTTTAGGTATACAATTCATTTACATTTATCTTTGGGTGTTTGTACCTGTACATAATGTATCTTGGTTTTTATTTTTTTCCCATTACCTGTGCACCCTTCACCCCCTCCACCCTTCCCTATTTACATAGACATCATTTCCATTTTTTTTTCTTTTCTCATAGTTTTTCCTTTCCCTCCTTTCCTATCCCCTTCCCCTCCCTGGACCCCTTCGTCTTTGGACGTTTTTTCCTATATCAAGTTATCAATTATTCATTTTAATCATTTTATCCCTTTTTTACACTTTCAGTTTCTTACACTAGTGAAACTATTCAGTATTTACACATGCATGCCCTATTTATTTCACTTAAGAGTATGGCCTCGATATGCATCCATTTAGCTATAAATGTCTCTAGTTTCTCATTCTTTATGGCTGAGTAGTACTCCATTTTGTAAAAAAAAAAAAAAACACATCTTCTTTATCCAGTTTCCAGTTGATGGGCACTTGGGCTGTTTCCAAGTTTTAGCTATTACAAACTGTGTCCCTATAAACATGGGTGCACATATATTGCTATGGTATGATTCTTTTAATTCTTTGGGGAAGATACACAGCAGGGGAATAGCTGGGTCAAATGGGACCTCTAGTCCTAGTTCTTTGAGGTATCTCCATACTGATTTCCACAGTGGTTGCACCAGTCTACACTCCCACCAGCAATGGAGAAGGGTTCCTTTCTCCCCACACCCCCGCCAGCATTTGTTTTTGGTTGATTTCTTGATAGCAGCCATTCTTTGTGGGGTGAGGTGGAATCTCAGAGTTGTTTTCATCTGCCTCTCTCAAATGACAAGTGACGTGGAACATTTTTTCATATATTTGTTTGCTGCTTTTATTTCTTTGTCTAAGAAATATCTGTTCATTTCAGATACATATTTTTGAATTGGATCTTTGAATATGGGGAGTCTGATTTTTTTCAATTCTTTTTATATTCTAGATAGTAGTCCCTTGTCTGAGGTACAGCTGCTAAAATTTTTTTCCCACGTTGTAGGTTATCTGTTAGCTCTATTGGTGGTTTCTTTTGCAGTGCAGAAGCTTTTTAATAAGATGAGATCCCAGTTGTTGATTCTTTCTGCTAGTTCCTGTGCTACTGAGGTTTTGTTCATGAAGTCTTTTCCTATGCCAATGTCTTCAAGAGTTCTACCTAACTTATCTTCCAGCAAGTTTAGTGTTTCTGTTTTAATATTTAGATCTTTAATCCACTTTGATCTTAGTTTAGTGCATGATGATAGATATGGGTCTAGTTTTAATCTTTGGCAGGTTGAAACCCAGTTTTTCCAACACCATTTATTAAATAGGCTGTCTTTCCTCCTGTGAGGGTGGTTGGCTCCTTTGTCAAAGATGAGGTGGCTGGGTGGGTCTGAAGTTGTTTCTGCATCTTCTGATCTATTCCACTGATCTTTGGGTCTGTTTCTTTGCCAGTACCATGCTGTTTTTATCACAGTAACTTTGTAGTATAGTTGCAAGTTGGGGATTGTGATACCCCCAGCCATGCCTCTGTTGCTTAGAATTGCTTTTGCTATTCTAGGTCTCTTCTGGTTCCAAGTGAATTTTTGGATTATTTTCTCTAGTTCTGTGAAGTATATTGTTGGAATTTCAATCAGCGTTGCATTGAATCTATGTAGTAGTTTTGGAAGTATGACCATTTTCACTACATTGGTTCTTCCTACCCAGGAACAAGGGATGTCCTTCCATTTTCTTATATCCTACTCAATATCCTTTTGCAGAGTGCTGTAGTTTTCATTGTAGAGGTCTTTTGCTTCCTTGGTTAGACTAATTCCTAGATTGCCAGAGTCCAGCTCCAGCGGGTTCAGGTCCTGAGAGGAGGGGTGGAGTCGGCGACGAGAGAATGAAACAGACACTGAGTAGAGGGTCGGCAGCTCAGCTTGTCTGTCTTAGTTATACCAAAATCACTTTACTTATATATGTTTTGATTACACAAGGCTTTGGTAAGCACGTGGGTCCATACACAGTGTGTTTTCATACAGAGTTGAAGAAAAGCTGATATCATCTAAAAAACTATTTTAGACCACCCAGTTCTAAACACTCCTCCGGGTGCTACGTGAACTCTTGCTAACTTATCAGATTTACATTTGAGGAACAAGAAGCATTTTAGAAAGGTCAGGCTACCTCATTAGGCCAATTTCATCAGATCTCATTGTGGGCCTGTGGGTGTTGGCCAAGGGTAACCAGGTGCCACACAGTGGGGCGCCTTATTTTTTCCTTTCTTTTGTTCATCTTTCTTTAACTCCTCTCATAAGCAATATTTGTCATATGGCAGGGGTAAATCTAATCTGGGTAAATGTTGTATGGAATTTGTTCCTTTTGGTGGGGATCATAATGTTCCACCTATAAACTACGTTGGGAGGGGGCTCAGCCGTTGGGACAGGCTCATACTTTCCTTTATTTTCTATAGACCAAGATCCCTGTTTTGTTGCAAATATTTGTGGGCTTAAAGCAGTCAGGGCCTCACCATTTGTCCGAGTCTTGGAAGTACCCAGCATTTCCAAGAGCCATAACTGCGTCATGAATTTGTGGATGTCCCAATCTCCCTGTGTACAGTCAGGGCATATGGATGTCACGTCCCCACTACTCATGGAGGTAGGAGTGAGGGGCTTTTCTGTAAATGGATTTACAATTTCTTCCTGTAATCCCGGCCTGGTAACCATTTCCGAAGTAATGACTTTTATCCTTTCAGTGATTTCCCGGGGAGCACAGCACCGAGGGAATCACTGCCGCCGAAAGAGAAAGCAAAAGACGGAGTCGTGGTTTCAGCCATAGTCTCGGTTTCACTGGAGCTGTGTCAAGCAGAGAGATTGTGACCATGGCCGGCGCCACTAGATATTTCACTTTTTTGGATGCTATTGTAAAAGGAATTGTTTCCCTAATTTCTCTCTCAGTGAGTCTGTTATTTGTGTATAAAAAGGCAAATCTTTTTTGAGTGTTGACCTTGTATCCAGCTACTCTACTGAATCTGTCAATTAAGTATAGAAGTTTTTTGGCGGAGTTTTTTGGGTCTGCTATGTAAAGTATCATGTCGTTAGCAAATAACGACAGTTTAACATCTTCCTTTCCTATCTTTACTCCTTTTATTTCTTTCTCTTGTCTAATTGCTATGGCTAATGTTTCCAGAACAGTATTGAGCAGGAGTGGTAATAATGGGCATCCTTGTCTTGTTCCTGATTTTAGCGTGAAAGTTTTCAGTTTTTGACCATTTACTATGATGTTGGCTGTTGGTTTTTCATAGATAGCCTTAATCAGGTTGAGATAAAGACCTTCTATTCCGATTTTCTGTAGGGTTTTTATCATGAATGGGTGCTGGATTTTGTCGAATGCTTTTTCCACATCTATTGAGATGATCATATGGTTTTTGTCCTTGACTCTACTAATATAGTGTATTACATTTATTGATTTACAAATGTTGAACCAACCTTGCATCCCCAGGATAAATCTGTCTTGGTCAGGGTGTATGATCTTCTTGATGACTCTCTGTATTCTATTTGCCAGTATCTTGTTGAGGATTTTTGCATCTATGTTCATTAGGGAGATTGGTCTGTAGTTCTCTTTTTGGGTTGGGTCTTTCCCTGGTTTTGGAATCAAAGTCACACTTGCTTCCAGGAATGAGTTTGGAAGCCTTGCTTCCCTTTCAATTTCCTTGATGAGTTTAAAGAGTAATGGCAATAGTTCTTCTTTAAATATCTTGTAGAATTCAGCAGTGAAGCCATCAGGACCTGGGCTTTTCTTCATTGGTAAGTTTTTTATTACATTTTCAATTTCACTCATTGTTATTGGGGTGTTTAGAATTTCTATATCTTCTTCATTTAACTTTGGCAATTTGAATGTATCTAGGAATCTGCCCATTTTTTCTGTGTTTTCCATTTTATTGGAGTACAGGTTCTCGAAGTAGGTATTGATGATCCTCTGGATTTGTATTGGATCTGTTGGGACTTCACCTTTTTCATTCTTAATTGCATGAATTTGCACCTTTTCTTTCCTTTTTTGATAAGGTTGGTTAAAGGTTTATCGATTTTATTTATTCTTTCAAAAAGCAAACTCTTTGATTCATTGATTTTTTGTATTGTTTTCTTAGTCTCCATTCCATTGATTTCTGCTCTGATCTTTATAATTTCCTTTTTTGTACCAGCTTTGGATTTGTTATACTCTTCTTTCTCTAGCAGCTTGAGGTTCTGCATTGGGTTATTTATCTGAGTTTTCTCTGTTTTCCTAATATGGGCATTCACTGCTATGAATTTCCCTCATAGAACTGCTTTCATTGTGTCTCATAGATTCCTGTATGTTGTACTGGCATTTTCATTTATTTGTAGAAATTGTTTAATTTCTTCTGTGACCCATTGGTTGTTCAAGAGGGTGTTATTCAGTTTCCATGTGATTGTGGGGGTTTTGCGGTTTCTTATGTTATTGATCTCCAATTTTATTGCACTATGGTCTGATAAAATACAGGGGGTAACTTCTATTTTTTTACATTTACTTAGATTTGTCCTATGAGCTAGCATGTGGTCCATTTTGGAGAATGACCCGTGTGCAGCCAAAAATAATGTGTATTCCAATTTTGTGGGGTGGAACACTCTAAACATCTATTAAGTCCATTTGTTCAATAGCTTGATTCAGTTCTAGAATTTCCTTGTTAACTTTTTGTCTAGATGATCTGTCTATTTGTGATAGTGGGGTATTGAGGTCCCCAA
Organism: Heterocephalus glaber; assembly: GCF_053883595.1. Taxonomy (NCBI): domain Eukaryota; kingdom Metazoa; phylum Chordata; class Mammalia; order Rodentia; family Bathyergidae; genus Heterocephalus; species Heterocephalus glaber. The sequence continues at coordinate 6,817,562 of NW_028258316.1, read as the reverse complement.
CTACAATTGTGTTGGTGTTTATTTGGTTTTTCATGTCCATTAATATTTGTTTTGTATAGTTGGGAGCATTCGTATTTGGTGCATATATAATTAGGATTGTCATCTCTTCCTGTTGGATTGTTCCCTTCACAAGGATGTAGTGACCATCCTTGTCCCTCTTAATTAGTTTTGGTTTGAAATCTTCTCTGTCTGCAAATAAGATTGCTACCCTTGCTTTTTTCTGGGTTCCTGTTGTGTGGAGAACTGTTTTCCGTCCTTTTACTTTCAGTCTATGAGTTTCTTTTTGAGTTAGGTGTGTTTCTTGTATACAGCATATTGTTGAATTTTGCTTCTTAATCCATTCTGCCAGTCTATTTCTTTTGATTGGTGAATTGAGCTCATTAACATTGATGGTTATAATTGATAGATATTGATTCATCCTTGTCATGATGTTTTACTTTTGTTGGCTCTTTATTTCTTTTTTTTACTCCCTTTCCCTTTAGTGTCTTACCTTGCCTGATGGTTTCCCTCTGTTGGGCCTCATGGAGTTGTGAAGTTCATTGTCTTCTTCTAGGATATTGTTTAGAATTGCTTGTAGTGTTAGTTTGGTGTTCATGAAATTTCTCAGGTGTTCTTTGTCTTGAAAGTATCTAATTTCCCCAGCGATTTTGAAAGATAATTTTGCCGGATACAACAGTCTAGGTTGGAAGTTATTTTCTTTTAGGGCTTGAAATACTTCACTCCAGGCTCTCCTTGACTTGAGGCTTTGTTTTGAGAAGTCTGCTGTGATTCTGATGGGTTTTCCTTTGTAGGTGATTTGTTTCTTTTCTCTAACTGCTTGTAGGATTTTGTTCTTCTGTAGGGTTTCTGGGATCTTGACTATTATATGTCTAGATGTAGATTTTTTTTGATCATGGCTAGTTGGAGTTCTACGTGCCTCAATAATCTGCATGTCCAATTCTCTACCTCTGTCTGGGAAGTTTTCCACTAATACTTCTGTGAACAGTTTTTTATGTCAATTGTGCTTTCTCCTGTTTTTTCATGGACTCCTATCAGTCTTATGTTATTCTTCTTTGCATCCTCTAGCAGCTATTAAATTGATTTCTCGTGGTTCTTTACTATTTTTAAGAAATTTCTGTTTTCATGGTCTTTAACTGTGATCCTGTCTTCTATATCTTATATTCTATCTTCAGATTCCCTTAATCTGCTGTGGATACTTTCAATAGAGTTTTTAATCTCCTGAATATCTGTTTGAATCTGTTTCATGGATTCCATTTCTTTTTTTATGTTTTGCAATCATAGTTTCCATTTCTTTCTTATGTTGGGTATTTGTGGCTTCCAGTATATTTCTGAGCTCATCTATTTTTTTATCTGTTTCTGTTCTAGAGCTTCTAATCATGTCTTTCACTCTGCTCACCATCTCTGCAGATAACTGGGAGGTTATTTCTGCTTTGAATTTTTCTAGAGCCTCATTCATCTGTTTTGTTACTTCCTGAGCTATCAGTTCAGGGTGACAAGGTGGTTGGTTATCAGACTTTTCCATGTCATTTCCCCAGGGACCCTTGGTGAGGTGGAAGTCTGAGTTTGTGCCTTGCTTAAGTGTCTTCTCATTTTTTCCCCATTAACTTTATTGGTATATTTTAGATATAAAATACAGTTACATTCATCATTGGGATCTTGTACCATTACATGAGTCTCTTGGTTCTTTTTTTCCCCCCTTCCCTTGCCCTCCCTTTACCCCCTCCACCCTTCTCTATTTGCAAAGACCTTGTTTCCATGTTTTTCCTCTTCTATTTTTTCCTTTCCCTTTTTTCCCATCCCCTACCCCTCCCAATTACCCTGCTCTTTTAGACCTTTTCTTCCTGTTACACAATATCAGTTATACATTTTATAAATTACAATATTAAGATCTAGGAGACATTACCACAGATTTTACAGAATTTAAAAGGATATAGAAAGCATATTACAAAAATCTTTTTTGAAATAAATTTGACAACTTCTAAGAAGTACCTTGGAAGACAAATTAATGAAACTAACTCTGGAGGAAATATAAAATTTGAATAGCACCTATTAAAGAAACTATATTCCTAGCTTGAAACCCTACCTATATGACAACAGCGGGCTCATGTACATTTTAACTGATAAATTATATCAAACAACTAAAGCACAAAAAAGAAGGAACACTTCTCCCCTCATTTTAGGAAATCAACATTGTGCTAATCCTAAAATTGAATAAAGATAATAGAAGAAAAAAATATGAACATAGACAGAAATTTGTTTAACAAAACAAAGTATTAGAAGTCAGATCTGGCATGATGTAGAAAGTGGTTTTATTATAGGGATGGCAGTGTTGGTTGAGCATTGGAAGATCCACCCCCAAAAGTCATCATTTTAACAGAGGAAAGGAAAAAGCCATATGATCCTGTCACTAGTTGGATAAAAAGTATTTGACAAAATTCTACAGCTGTTCATGGTAAAAGCTATCAGGAGACTAGAAGTAGAACAGAAACTTCTCAACAAATTAAAGACATGTACTCCATACTTCCAGAGAGAATGCCTTGTATGAATGGAGAAGATACAATGCTTTCTCCTTACGGTGGGGAACAAGGGCAGATATGCTTACTCTTTATCTGTCCATTAAACTTTGAAACCTAGTCCCCACCAAAATAGTCTGGCAATAAAACGACACAACTAGGATAGGATTGGCATGGCAGAAGCAAAATCTTTATATGTAGATGAAATGATCATCTACAGAGAAAATACTAAGAAACCTCTAGGAGCCCCTAGAACTTGTACTTGAATTTAGCAAGATTAGAAAACTCAAGGTATATATAAAAATTCAGGTCTGTGTATACTTGCTATAAATGAAGAACTGGATATTGAAATTTTAAAGTTATGTAGGAGTACAAAGGACCCAGAAAGGCAAAAACAAAAACAAAAACAAAATAAACAGTGTTAGAAGACGTTTAGTACCTAATTTTAAGACTTCTTCTAAAGCTACAGTAATCAAGGCAGTGTTGGTGTAAGGAAAGACATATAGATCATTTGAATAAAACAGAGAATCTAGAAATAGAACCACACATATATGGTCCACTGAGTTTTGAAATATTATTTAACATTAGCATTTGATAGAATATAAACTCTATTCAAGAGCCGAGGAAGAGATAGTGTCTTCAGCAAATGGCACTAGAACACCTGATATCCATATATAAAAAATTAACCTCAACCCTTTTTTTCCATACATGAAAATAACTTGAAGGGATCGATGAACCTAAATAAGAAAGCCTGAAAGTATAAAACTTTAAGAAGAAATTATAAGGGAAAATATTTATGAATTCAGGGTAGGCAAGAACTACCTAGGATAAAAAAAAAACATGATGTATAAAAGAAAAAAATTGATAAATGAGATTCCATCAAAATTTGGAACTTTAAATGACATCATTAAAATGAAAAGTAGTCCTTAAACAGACCATATTTACCTATGACCAGAATATATAAAAATTCTTAGAGCTCATTAATAGACAACCCAATTAAAAAGTAGACATAAGAAGATGATAAATAGCCAATATAGCACAAGGAATGGTGTGCAACTCTAGAATCAGAAAAATACTAATCAGTACAATAATAAGATTGAATTATACACTCATTAGGGAGATGAAAGTTTTAAAAGCCTTGACATGACTTTTTCTTTTTGTTGGATTCTCCCCCTTTGCATTTAATTTGTCATGCCCAATGGATTCATTCTGCTGGGTTTCCTGGGGTTGTGATCCTCATTGTCTTTTCCTAGGGTATTGTCTAAAATTTTTTGGAGTGCCGGTTTGGGATTCATGAAGTTCCTGAGGTGCTCTTTATCATGAAAGTATCTTATTTCTCCATCAATTTTGAAAGATAGTTTTGCAGGGTACATCAATCTGGGTTGGAGGCTGTTTTCTTTTAGGGCTTGAAATACATCGCTCCAAGCTCTCCTTGCCTTGAGGGTTTGCATTGAGAAGTCTGCTGTGATTCTGATGGGCTTTCCTTTGTATGTGATTTGTTTCTTTTCTCTCACTGCTTGTAGAATTTTATTCTTCTGTTGGATTTCTGGAATCCTAACTATTATATGCCTATGTGTAGATTTTTTTTTATGAAGGCTAGCTGGAGTCCTATATGCCTCACTTATCTGTATGTCAAGTTCTTTTCCCCTCCTTGGGAAGTTTTCTGCCATTACTTCTGTGAACAGTTTTTTTATGTCATCTGCACTCTCTCCTGTTTCTTCATTTACTCCAATCAGTCTTATGTTATTCTTCTTCGCATTGTCTAGCAGCTGCTGGACTGATTTCTCATGTTCCCTTATAATTTTAAAGCAATTTTTCTTTTCCTGGTCACTAATTGCAATCTTATCTTCTATACATGAAAGTCTATCCTCACATTGGTTCATTCTGCTCTGCAGACTTTCGATGGAGTTTTTAATCTCTTGGAAATCTGTTTGTATGTGTTTTATGGATTCCATTTATTTCCTGTGTTGAGATTCCATCATATTCCTCAGATCCTCTATTTTTTTATTTGTGTCCTCTCTAGATTTATTAATCATGTCTTGCACTGTGAGCAAAATCTTTCCTGTTTCCTGAGTAATTATTTCTGATTTCATTTTTCCCAGATCCTCTTTTGTTTCCAGTTCAGAGAGTCCAAGTGGTTGAGTAACAGAGTGTTCCATCTCATTTCCCTTTGGGGTTGCTGTAGGTGATCCAGAAGTCTGTTCTTGAGGCTTGTTTATGTATCTTCTCATTTCCACGGTGGGGGGGGGGGTGCCGGTGCTTCTGGCACCCACTTGGCTCAGCTTCTCTGCCCTAGGAGCATGGGATGGCAGCAGGGGAGCTTCCTTCCAGGTGCTGGGACCGGCTGAGCTTCACTGCCCTGTCTTCTCATTTTTGTTTTTGGTACTGTCCTTGGTTTAACTCCTGGGTTGATGCTTTGGAATTGCTTATTGTAAGTATCTTTGTTGCTTGTAATTAGAACCCTTATGGAATGATTACTTCTCAGAGGTGACTTCCAGATATAGCTGGTCTTTAAGTTTTGAGTCTCTAATGACTCTGAGGCTATCTCATTATCATTATACTAGGAAGGATCACTGACTAAATCAATAACAACACCTTAGCCCAAGTGATACAATCAGCAACACCATTGCATCAAGTACATCTTCAAAAATGACATTTTGTGGTAGTTATTAATCTATCACCTTTAACTGTGTGAATTAAATCAAGGTTGAGGACCAACTCAACATATGATTATAGTGAGTAAACTCTTCAATATAACACTTTACCCTTTGGGATGGGGAGTTAGAAGGAGGTGGGGAGGGAGGGACAGGTAGAAGGATAGGGCAAGGTTAGCAGTGAGGCCAGAGGACACAGGTGAGAAGGAAAAAGAGAATAATAGAAAAATAAAGAACTCCAAATGAGGGCCAGAACAGGAACAAAAAGGGAGATGAACAATATGGGACAGCAAGAGAGTGAGTGTAAGAGAGTAAGGAAAGAGAAAAGAAAGAAGAAAAAAGAAGAGAAAAACAAAACTTTGCAAAGAGTAAGAGAAAAGAAAAAATTAAAGACAAGAGGGAAAAAAGAAAACAAAAGAGGAAAAAGAAACAAACCAATAATACTAATTTTGAAAATAAAAAATAAAAATAAAAATGAAGGGCCTCTTTCAGGGTATGTCTGTGTTGTCACAATAGACAAAGTGGGTAGCAGTGTGAAGATATAAGTCAATGAGTCTCATGAAGCCAGTCACAGACCAGTGAGATTCGGGCAGATTTCTGGCTACAAGTCCCAAGTTGAGCTCCCTGCCCTCCTGTAAGGTTGAACTCTGCAGGGTTGTACTGCAGGTTCCAGCTGCTGTTCCCCTGAAGATAGTCCCAATTCCAATGGGAGGTGATGATCGCTCCAAATTATCCAGTACAGTGGTCTGGTGGTCCAGTGTCCTCTGTGTCTTTGTAGTGTGGAACCAGATGTCAGTATAGCCAAGAGGCCAGAGGAGCGGGGAGGGGGGGGGTGGAATCCAGTGGATTGCTGCTGAAGCGTGGGCTGGATCAGCAAGTTCCATGTGGGTGGGAACCTCCAACTGCATCCAGAGAGGTGCCTCAGACTTGGTTTTGATAACCTTGACAGTGTGGCATTAGTCTTGGCAGGCTGATCTGGAATTCACAAGATTAGGCTAGAAGACAGACACCCTAAATCAGTGATTGTCTTCCCCTTTTTCTCTCTCTCCTGTGTATCATCCCATCCTTATTTTCCTTTTTCTTCCGACATTTTTAAATGAATTGAGGAAATTATCCTAGATTATACAGCTGAGACTTAAATGTTGTCTCAAATGTGCTTCTACCAGAAGGCAGAGGGAGATTAAACACAAAAGAAAGCAACGTGAAGACAGAGACAGAGATGAGAGTGGGGGTCCACAAGTCCATGGAGCTGGAGGAGGCAAGGTCCACCACTGAACCTGTAAAGGATGCAAAGCCCTACCCACACCTTGACTTTAGCATACACTGAATCTCAGACTTGGGCTTTTACCATTTGGATGGTGTGGTTTTGAGCTACCCATGTGTAACAATTTGCTGTAGTAATTTGATGATTTGGGAGAAACTCAGATGGTCTAGATTGCAGGGGATGTTGACAGTAGGAAATGCACTGTTAGGAAAGCTGCCCGTGAGAGGTCAAGAGTGTGACTCTCAGGGAACCTGTTGATGTGGGGAGGAAGTGACCCATGACAGGGAGCCACATGGAGTGGACAGGAAGTGATGAGGGAAGGAAACCCAGGAGATACCACAGAGAGGGGGCCTAGAAATGTCAAGAAGAATTGGCCCAATACAGGATTAGCAGAGGGATGTAGATAGAGATTGGGGATCCATGAGCCATTCCAGTCCAGGCAGATAAAGACCAAGCTCCCAAGGGAGGGGCACTTGGAGCTCTAGTGACCCTGGGTAGGCCAGTGCCCACCTAGTAGACTCTGGACACAATGTATGGAACACCATCTTGTGCCCTGTGACCTCTGTCATGCATGCCTGCTCATCACATTTTTGCAGAGGATGTCACCCATGACAGGTGATGCTGAGTATCAGGGCAGGGGAGCAAGGGATGATTATCCTTCCAGCAAAATGACATGGCCACCATACTCTGTCTCCAGCAGACCACATTGCCCTCAGACGTCTGACCTGGCCTCCTGAGAATGGGGCTCCAGGGGTCCTGCAGCCAGGCCAAGGCTAAGGTCTCAGGACTGTCCTCAGCATTGGTCTCCTCTGCTCCTTGCCCACTTCCCTACCTCTCACCCATCTCCACTGGCCAAGGCTTATCCTGCTCCTTTTGTCCCTCATTGTGAAGCCTGATATTGCTCATAAACAGGTCTTTTTTAACCAGACCAAAGGTAAGAGTGGATTCCTGAGATGCAAAAACTGAATCCCCAGGGAAACTCTGTGACCTCAAGGGACAATTTGAACTAGCTGGGGCCTGTCAGATCCCCAGTAAGGAAGACCATCATGATCTTTATCCAGGGAGCCTTCTGCAGGCTAGGTCCTGGCAGCCAGAGTTCTGGCTTCTGGCCACATGAACCCCAAGTGTGACTTTGATCCATTTGCAGCTGCTGCTCAGCAAACCCAAAGACAGACTTGAGGGTCCTAGTGGTGGTTTTTCCCAGCAGAGGCTTCCTCCTGCCACTTTCATAGAGCTTGCTGAGGGCTCAATGGAGGATCTGCATTTCCTAAGAGATAGTACTGAAGCTAGAGGGATTGGCCCTGCAAGACCAGTTCTCAGTCATAATAAGAACGATCAGAGGAGCCCAGGGTAGATGGAAGAGTGCCTAGCATCCCAAAGCATGGTGCCACATGTACAGTACAGACCATTTCAAGTGTCACAGAACTCGGAAGTTTGGACCCTTTACTCCCCTCCCTGGACAAGGACCAGGGACAAAGGAGTGGGCAGGATCTGGAAGCTCCAGTGTCCTTCCACCTTGGGGCCTGCAAGTTGGCCCTAGTCATACCAGAAGGTTTACACCACGGTCCTCAAACAACCTCCCTAGTGCTGAGTCTCACAGCTGGTATGTGGAGCTGACCCCTTGCCCTCAAAAACCCCTGCTGAATTCTGAAGGGGATGCACAGAAACTTTCCCCTTGAACAGCCTGCAGGAGGTCTCCTTTCCTAAGGCAGGATACTGCCATCATCCCCAGTTGTTCCTCTGCCCTTCTAGCTCCACTTCCACTTGCAGATATTGGTCAAGCTTGGCCTGGCTCTGTCCCAGCCTTGACTATGACTGTTTTCTGCCTCCGCTCCCAGGCCTGGCTTGAGGCGTTGCACCCCAGGAGTGCAAATCTCTCACCAGGCCTCATCCTCTTCTGTCATTACAACCGGCAGGGATGGACCAGGATAGAAGGCAGGAGGCAGACAGATGAAAGAGTGTGATGAGATGTCACCAGCTGTCAGCAAAGCCAAAGACCAACACAGAGGTGAGGACAGTGCTAGAGATGAGGCCACTGGTTCTGAGAGGTCCGGCTTCAGTGCAGAGAGAATGGGCCCTGAACAGATCTCTGTGTCCCACCCTCCCCACCTCTGCCCACTTCCCAAACTATCAGGTTCCTCCTCTGCAAAGAGAACTGCTCTGCTGATCTTCAAGGCCACACCCAAGTGTCACTTGGGACAGGAGGCGTCTGTACAGATAGTTTCTTTTCTTTTGTTTTGTTTCTTTGTTTCTATTCTTTTTTAGTACTGAGGCTTGAACCCATGGTCTTTGCCCTGAACTGTGTTGTCAAGCTTTGTTTTTGATGAGAAAGCATTTTATTAAAAGTAAAACAAAAGCCACAAAGATACATCATTTTTTCAAACAAAAATTTCCATTCAAAGAAACTTCTTTTACATAACAGAATAATTTAACATTTTCAAATAAAAATACTACTCTTTAAACCCCTATACTTTCTCCCAAAATAAATGAATGTCTTCTAGTTCCAAAGAAGTTTTTAATACAGTGCTGAGTTCCTATGTATGCTTTGAAATTCCAGGGCATTTTGATTTACTTCTATCCATTTAATATGACCCCAACCTTACCCATATGTTAGACTTCTTTCTCGTAAGGATAAAGGCCTGTTGTTTTGCATTGGATCTTGCATGCTGTTGATCACACAAAGACAAACAAGAACTAGATACATAAATCCAGCATAATGTCAATAAACCCTAGCAGTTAAAGTCAGCAATACAGACCTAAGCTTCTTTCCAAAAAAAGATATGAAGATCTACATGATATGTACATTTGTAATTCTTTCAGCATAGACATTAGAGAAATGCAAACATATGTACTGTAGTACAGAAGGGAAAGCTTTGGCTATGGGATATGTAAATCTTATTTTCTTTACAGGAAAAGTATAGGAACATCGTATCATCACTGATTCTTAAAACACACCTATTTTTCCTTACATTGAAATAAAATGATTATCATCAAAGAAGATATTTAAATACAAATCTAATCCAAACCATGAAAACTGCCTTACATAAAATTCACATATATAAATTTTGCATAAACTGCAGCAAGAATTCTGAGGCATTTTGCCCAGAAACATAAAAAGGGACCTGTAAGGGACATAAAAAGGGACCTCAGACCCCTTCGTTAATAGGGAGACCCATCCTGGTGGCTTCCAGAAAGTAAGCTGTGGTGAGAGCCATGCAGGGCATGAAGACAGGTCTGGAAAACCCCTTGCAGAGCCGAGGCAGGGAGGAGGAGCAGGGAGGAGCAGGGTAGGGTCCTGGGGTAGAAGCTCTGCCTGGGCCCTTCACGTGACCTGCACCAATGGTGCCAAGGCACCCGCTCCCATTTACATGTGAGAGTAAGAGCCTCAGCAGAACATTCAACTTAGGTCATCAAACATCAGAAGATGACAAAAGTAAAGCACAGCACATGCTCTTCTAAGCACATTTCTGGATGGGAGGGGCCACCATTGTCTTGCTGGGAAGACACAACTTGACAGACAGAGTGTCATGTGAGCCTTTAGGCCCCTGAATCCGGGCACCCAGCACCAGCCCCCTATACTACCACAGCTGAGGAAGACTTATTTTTTTTTTTTTTTTTGGTACCAGGGATCAAACTCGGGACCTTGTGCTTGCAAGGCAGGCTGTGGAAACACTGAGCTGAATCTCCAGCCCAAGGAAGACTTTTAAAGGTCAAGAGAGAAGGTGACTAATCCAAGGTCACACAGTGTTCTGAGTAGGGCATTCACACCATCACATTTCCTTGCTGAGCTGGCAAGCTTGTGAATGTCATACTTCTCATTTTTTGGAAGAGGCCCCCAAGATATAGAACAGTGGACTGAATAATCACCACCCCTGGAGGCTTAAATGACTATTTTCACACTCACATTTTTGCCCACAGGTGAGACATAGCCTATGGTTAAGAATATTACTTTGGAGCAAGCACACTGGGGCCTGAATTCTGACTCAATTGCTTGTGTCAACTTGGGTTTCAGTTAACAGAAAAAAAATCAGGAACAAATAAAGGCTAAGCTTATGCTCAAACTAAATAAAATGAAAGTCCAAGAAAGGAAAAGTGTGAAGGTTAAACCCTGGGAGAAAATTTCCTGAAGAGCTGGGCTGCCTGTAGTGTGTGAGCCTCATTTGTGCTGCTATAGGACCGTCTTGCCACTCTGAGAGAAGCATTTCCCAGATGAAGGCTGTGCTGAGACACGGAGAGAATGGAGTCCAGATGATGCCTTTAAGTATCTGGATCTAACCACACTTTAAACTAGATGTTTAAGGATGTTTCTTTATAGGAGCCTGTTCCTTTCTTCTATTCCCTACTCCTTATGAATGTTTGATTTGGCTTTTTGTCCCCTGTAGCCAGGAGTGCTTTAAATAATCAACATCATACATTGTATATAGTTCCCCTCAAAAAAACAACATTTCTGAGGTGAATAGGAGGAAATCCTGCTTTCTCTAGAAAAAGTTCTCATTTTCAACCATAAAGATGCTATACAAGTAACATCATTTATCCCATGGGGCAAAAAAAAAATTTGTTCTTATAAACACTTTTGTAGCCCACTGTGGTGGCCAAGTCCTATAATCCCAGCACTCTGGAGGCCAAGATGTAGCCAACCCACTCTGCAGGCATTCCCCTTGCTCAGGTCCCTCTTACTCCAGGCACCACTTTTGGGTGACCTAGACCCCACTACTTTGTTCTCCCTGACCCCAGGGTGAAAGAGAATGAATGACAAAGAGACACTGTGTCAGTTTAACCTGTGGGCTCTTACCTCTAGTAGGCAGAGGAGTCCCCAGCATGGAGCTCATCTTGCCTTTATTCACACAAACACAGGTACAAACAATCAAAATAACACAAGATTCATCTGCTTTCCAATATCCATTATTACATGCTCTGGTAAGCAATTTAACCTCAGCTACCATAACTTTTCCCTAGAACTTGCAGTATGCAGTCACCCATGAGTGCAGCTTTTCTCTTTTGTGCTCACAGAGGAGGCCAATTAGGCCTCAATTATCCTCTGGTCTCCCACACTAAGGCATATATAACACTGTGAGTTCAAAGCCAGCCTGAACTGCACTTCGAGTTCAAATCCAGCTTGCACTATAGAGTGAGACCCTGTAGCAAAAGAACCAAACAAACCAAAAAAAAAAAAAAACACTTGAGGTTATGTCAGAGGCAAATTCATTTATCAACTCTTCATCCTCAGCCCAGTAAATCTGAAGCAGCTCTAGCTGCAAGCCCAGGATTCTACATTTCAAAATTCAGCTGGAGCTCCATTACCACCTGGGGTCCAATGCACCTAAAATTATAGGTCAAGGCATTAGATAAGTTTATTAGCAGGCACTTCTGTATCTGAGCCAAAGGTGGAAAATGCCAAAATTAGAATGGACATACAGTGAGGAAAAGGTAGGTAGGAGCCCATGACTGAGGCAGGAACTGAAGTAAAGAACTGAATCTACAAATTAATGAGACATTCTGCTCCCAGGGCATCCCAAAGAAATCGCAGTTTAAGAACCACGCCTTTCTGCATAAACAGGACTCAAAACCAGACTTCCAGATCACCTAAGGGAACCCCAAGGGGCAACAAGATGGAACAACCTGATATTCAACCACCTGGACTCCCTGAATTGTCACTGAAAGATGATATGGAAAAAATGAAATGAGAAATTATTTCTCAGATAACAACACAGATTGTATCCATAGCAAATAACAGGATTAATAACTCTAGATCAGACACAGATAAAAAAATAGAAGAGCTGAGAAACATGATGGAATCCCAGAATAGGAAACAAATGAAATCCATAAAACACATGCAAACAAATATCCAAGAGATTAAAAATTCCATTGAAACTTTATGCAGCAGAATGAACCAATATGAGGACAGAATATCAGATATAGAAGACAGCATTACAATTAGCGAACAGGAAAAGAAAAATTTCTTTAAAATAGTAAAAGACCACAAGAAATCAATCCAGTTTAGTAACATGATGCAAAGAAAAACAATATAAAACTGATCGGAGTCAATGAAGAAACCAGAGACAGTGCAAATGATATTAAAAAAAAAACAGTTCACAAAAGCAATGGCAGAAAACTTTCCAAGCAGAAGAAAAGAACCTGATATACAGATAAGTGAGGCATATAGGACTCCAACTAGCCATGACCAAAAAAATCTATACCTATGCATATAACACTTAAGATTCCAGAAACTCAACAGAAGAACAAAATTCTACAAGCAGTTAGAAAAAAAAAATCACATACAAAGGAAAGCCCATCAGAATCACAGTGGACTTCTCAACACAAACCCTCAAGTCAAGAAAAGCCTGGAGTAAAGTATTTCAGGCCCTAAGAGAAAACAACCTCCAGCTCAGAATGATGTGCCCTGCAAAAATGTCTTTCAAAATCAATGGAGAAATAAGACACTTTCATGATAAAGAGCACCTGAGGAACTTCAAGAATATGAAACCAGAACTCCAAAAAAATTTTAAACAATATAGTAGGAAAAGACAATGAGGATCACAACCCCAGGAAAACCAGCAGAATGAATCCATCAGGCAAGACAAGAAGTTAAATGCAAAGGGGGAGAATCCAACAATAGGAAAAGGTCACGACAAGGATGTCAATACATATTAGTTATAAACATCAATATTAATGGTCTCAATTCACCAATCAAAAGAAATAGACTGGCAGAATGGATCAAGAAGTAAGATCCAACAATATGCTGCATATAAGACACAAAATTCAAAAAGAAACTCATAGACTGAAAGTTAAAGAGTGGAAAATGATACTTCATGGAACAGAAACATGAAAAAAAGCAGGAGTAGCTATTATATTTGTAGATCAAATGGATTTCAAACCAACACTACTTAAGAGAAACAAAGAAGGACGCTACATTCTTGTAAAGAGGCTGAGTACTACTCCACTTTATAAAAAAACAAATCTTTATCCAGTCTCCAGGAGGAATACCTGTGTCAAATGGGACTTCTAATCCTAGTTCTTTGAGGTATCTCCAAGAGGAAAAGATGACAATCATAAACATATATGAACCAAATACTGGTGCACAAAACTATATAAAACAAATACTAACTGACATGGAAAATCAAATAAGCACTAATAAAATAGTACTGGGGGACCTCAATACCCCACTGTCACAAACTGGTAGATCAACTAGACAAAAAATAAGTAATGAAATACTAGAACCCAACCAAACTCTTGAACAAATGGACTTAACAGATGTTTACAGACAATTCCACCCCACAAAATCAGAATACACATTCTTTTTTTCTTTTTCCCATTAAGTTTATTGGTACATTTTGGGTATAAAATACAGTTACATTCATCATTGGGATCTTGTACCATTACATGAGTATCTTGGTTCTTATTTTTTCCCCTTCCCTTGCCCTCCCTTCACCCTCTCCACCCTTCCCTGTTTGCAAAGACCTTGTTTCCATTTTTTTCCTTTTCTCATATTTTTTCTTTTCCCTTTTTTCCTTTCCTCTACCCCTCCCACTTCCCCTGCTCCTTTAGACCTTTTCTTCCTGTTACACAATATCAATTATACATTTTCTAAATTCCAATATCAAGATCTAGGAGACATTACCACAGATTTTACAGAATTTAAAAGGATATAGAAAGCATGTTACAAAAATCTTTTTTGAAATAAATTTGACAACTTCTAAAAAGTACCTTGGAAGACAAATTAATGAAACTAACTCTGGAGAAAATATAAAATTTGAATAGCACCTATTAAAGAAACTATATTCCTAGCTTGAAACCCTACCTATATGACAACAGCAGGCTCATATACATTTTAACTGATAAATTATATCAAACAACTAAAGCACAAAAAAGAAGGAACACTTCTCCCCTTGTTTTAGGAAATCAACATTGTGCTAATCCTAAAACTAGATAAAGATAATAGAAGAAAAAAGTATGAACATAGATAGAAATTTCTTTAACACAACAAATTTTTAGAAGTCAGATCTGGCATGATGTAGAAAGTGGTTTTGTTATAGGGATGGCAGTGTTGGTTTAGCATTGGAAGATCCACCCCCAAAAGTCATCATTTTAACAGAGAAAAGGAAAAAGCCATATGATCCTGTCACTAGTTGGAGAAAAGTATTGGACTAAATTCTACAGCTGTTCATGGTAAAAGCTATCAGGAAACTAGAAGTAGAAAAGAACCTTCTCAACAGATTAAAGACATGTGCTCCATACTTCCAGTGAGAATGCCTTACATGAATGGAGAAAATACAATGCTTTCTCCTTAAGGTGGGGAACAAGGGCAAATAAGCTTACTCTTTATCTGTCCTTTAAACTTTGAAACCTAGTCCCCACCAAAATAGTCTGGCAATAAAATGACACAATTAGGATGGGATTGGCAAGGTAGAAGCAAAATCTTTATATGTAGATGAAATGATCATCTACAGAGAAAATACTAAGAAATCTCTAGGAGCCCCTAGAACTTGTATTTGAATTTAGCAGGATTAGAAAACTCAAGGTATATATAAAAATTCAGGTCTGTGAGAATACACATTCTTTTTGGCTGCACACAGGTCGTTCTCCAAAACAGACCACATACTTGCTCATAGAACATATTTAAGTAAGTGCAAAGGAATTGAAGTTATCCCCTATATATTGTCAGATCATAGTGTGATAAAATTGAAGATCAATAGCAAAAGAAACTGCAAGAGTTTCACAAATACATAGAAATTGAACAACACACTTCTGAATAACCAATGGGTCACAGAGGAAATTAAAGAAGAAATCAAACAGTTTCTACAATTAAATGACAATGCCAATACAACATATTAGATTCAATGGGACCCTAATGAAAGCAGTCTTATGAGGGAAACGGGTAGCAGTGAATACACATATTAGGAAAACAGACTGAGCTCAAATAAACACCCTAAAGCTAAACCTCAAGCTTCTACAAAAAGAAGAGCCAAACAAACCAAAGCTCATACAAGGGAGGAACTTAAAATGATCACAGCACATTCAAGAGATGCAGATGGAAACAACACTGAGATTCCACCTCGCCCCAGAAAGAATGGCTGCTATCCAGAAATCAACCAATACCAAATTCTTCCAGGGTTGTGGGGAGAAAGGAACCCTTCTTCATTGTTGGTGGGAGTGCAGGCTGGTGCAACCACTGTGGAAATCAGTATGGAGATAGCTCAAAAAACTAGGATTAGAGGTCCCATTCGACCCAGCTATTCCTCCTGGAGACTGGATAAAAATGTGGGGTTTCTTTATAAAATGAAGTATTACTCAGCCATAAAGACTGAGAAACTAGAGACATTTATAGCTAAGTGTATGCACATTGAGGCCATACTCTTAAGTGAAATAAATAGGACACATATGTGTAAATATGGAATAGTTTCTGGTGTGAAAAACTAAAAATGTAAATAAGGATCAAAATGTAAAATGGGTATTGTGAAATAGGAAGAAAAGGTCTAAAGGAGTAGGGGAGGTGGGAGGAGTAGAGGAAAGGAAAGAAAGGAAAAGGAAAAATATGAGAAAAAGGAAAAAATGGAAAAAAGTCTTTTTAAATAGGGAAGGGCAGAGAGGGTGAAGAGAGGGCATGGGAATGGGGAAAAAATAAGAAGCAAGATACATCATGTAAAGGTACAAGATCCTAATGATGAATGTAACTGTATTGTATACCTAAAATGTACCAATAAATTTAATGAAAAAAAAGATCAGCACAGAAATCAATGCAATGTAGACTAAGAGAACAAAACAAAAATCAATGAAGCAAAGAGTTAGCTCTTTATTCTTTGAAAGATTAAAGAAAATTGACAAACCATTAACCAACTTTATCCAAAAAAGAAAATAAAAGACTCAAATCCATGCAATGAAGTCAAAAGGGAAGCAATACTCCCAAATTCATTCCTGGAAGCAAGCATCACCTTCACCCCAAAAGCAGAAAAAGACCCAACAGAAATAGAGAACTATGAACCAATTGCACTAATGAACACAGATGCAAAAATCCTTAATAAGATACTGGCAAACAGAATACAGAATATCATCACGAAGATCATACACCAAGACCAAGTGGGATTCATCCCAGGGATGCAAGGATGGTTCAACATATGCAAATAAAAACGTAATGCACTATACTAGCAGAGCAAGGACAAAAACCATATGATCATCTCAATAGATACAGAAAAAGCATTCAACAAAATCCAACACACATTCATAATAAAAACCCTACAAAAAAATGAATACAGGGTCTCTACCTCGATGTGATAAAAGCCATGTATGAAAAACCAATAGCCAATATCATATTAAATGGTCAAACACTGAAGTCCTTCACATTAAAATCAGGAACAAGACAAGAATGTCCACTATCACCACTCCTGTTAAATATAGTTTTGGACACATTAGCCACAGCAATTAGACAAGAGAAAGAAATAAAAGGAATAAAGATAGGAAATGAAGAAGTCAAATTGTCATTATTTGCAGATGACATGATACTCTATATAGAAGACCCCAAGAACTCCACCAAAAGTCTTCTAGACTTAATAACCAAATTCAGTCAAGTAGCTGGTTACAAGGTCAACACACAAAAATCAATAGCTTTCCTCTACACCAATGACAGACTCACTGACAGAGAAATAGGGCAAATAATTCCTTTCACAATAGAATCAAAAAAACTGAAATACCTAGGAATCAACCTAACAAAAGAAATCAAAGACCTCTTCTCTGAAATCTATGGCACTCTGAAAAGAGAGATTGAAGATGATATCAGAAAATGGACAGACATCCCCTGCTCCTGGGTAGGAAGGATTAATATAGTGAAAATGGCCATGCTTCCAAAACTTCTATACAGATTTAATGCAATTCCAATTGAGATCCCAGCAGCATACTTCATAGACCTAGAGAAAACAATCCAAAAATTCATTTGGAACAAGAAAGGACCCAGAAGAGCAAAAGCAATTCTAGGTAACAGAGACATGGCAGGGGGTATCACAATCCCCAACCTGCAACTCTACTACAAAGCTACTGTGATAAAAACAGCATGGTACTGGCAAAGAAACAGACTTGAGGACCAGTGGAACAGATTAGAAGATGCAGAAACAACGTCAGACACACTCAGCCATCTCATCTTCGACAAAGGAGCCAAACACCCTCACTGGAGGAAAGATAGCCTCTTTAATAAATGGTGCTGGAAAAATTGGGCTTCAACTTGCCAAAGATTAAAACTGGACCTGTATCTCTCACCATGCACTAAACTAAAATCAAAATGGATTAAAGATCTTAATATTAAAATAGAAACTCTGAACTAGTTGGAACAGAGGTTAGGTAGAACCCTTGAAGACATTGGTGTAGGAAAAGATTTTATGAACAAAAGCTCAGTTGCACGTGAACTAGCACAAACAATCAACAAATGGGATCTCTTCTTATTACAAGGCTTCTGCACAGCAAGAGAAACCACTAGCAGTGTGAAGAGACAACCCACAATGTGGGAAAAAATCTTCACCTGCTCTTCCTCAGACAAAGGTCTACTATCTCGAATCTATAAAGAACTTAAAAAGATCAGACCTCCCAAATTTAAAGACCCAATCGAAAAATGGGCATCTGAAATGAACAGATATTTCTCAGACAAAGAAGTAGAAATAGCAAATACATGAAAAAATGTTCAACATCATTGGTCATTCGAGAGATGCAAGTGGAAACAATGCTGAGATTCCACTTCACTCCAGAAAGAATGGCTGCTATCATGAAATCAACCAATAACAAATGCTGGCTGGGCTGTGGGGAAAGAGGAACCCTGCTCCACTGCTGGTGGGAGTGTAGACTGGTGCAACCACTGTGGAAATCAGTATGGAGATACCTCAAAGAACTAGGACTGGAAGTCCCATTTGACCCCGCTATTCCACTGCTGGGGATCTTCCCCAAAGAATTGAAAGAATCATACCACAGTGATATATGTGCACCCATGTTCATAGCAGCACAGTTTGTAATAGCTAAAACTTGGAAACAGCCCAAATGCCCATCAACTGGGGAATGGATAAAGAAAATGTGTTTTTTTATAAAATAGAGTACTACTCAGCCATAAAAAATGAGAAATTAGAGACATTTATAGCTAAGTGGATGCACATTGAGACGATACTCTTAAGTGAAATAAATAGGACACACGTGTAAATACCAAGTAGTTTCTCTGGTGTGAGAAACTGAAAGTGTAAATAAGGACTAAATGTATAATAGGTAATGTGAAATAGGAAGAAAAGGGGCAAAGGGGAAGGAAGTGGGAGGGCTAGGGGAAAGGATAGAAGGGAATGGGATTAATATGAGAAAATGGGAAAATAGGAACAAAATCTTTGTAAATAGGGAGGAATGGAGGGGTTGAAGGGAGGGCTGGGCAAGGGTGAAAAATAAGAACCAAGAGAGACTATGTAAAGGTGCAAATTTCCAATGATGAATGTCATTATATTGTATACCTAAAATGTACCAATGATTAGAATGAATGAACGATAATGTAAAATAGGAAGAAAAGGTCCAAAGGGCTAGGGGTAGTGGGAGGGGTAGGGGAAAGGAAAGAAGGGAAATGAAAAATGATGAGAAATGGAAAAAATGGAAATAAAGTCTTTGTAAATAGGGAAGGGTGGAAGGCTAGGAATGAGGAAAAAATAAGAACCAAGATGCATTATGTAAAGGTACAATTCCCAATGAGAAATGTAATTGTGTTGTATACCTACAATGTACCAGTAAAAGAATTTAATACCAAAATAAAAGAAATAATAAATTCATAAAACACAAATTAAAAAAAAAAGAAAAGAGGTATGGGGGTCTCAGCAGGGGAAAATGGATTCTGAATCAGAGAGCCCCCTCTTAGGAGGCAGCAAATTATCCAGCTATCAGCATGGTCACCTGAGTAGGGGCTGATGAACAGCCTAAAGAGGAACACTCCAGGTCAGTTGATGGGGCATCTCATACCCAATCATGTTCTGACCTGGGGCTCCCATAAAGACCAAGATCTGGGTACAGCTATAGCCATGGAGGTGGCTCTGGCCATTTGGTGGATTGGAGTTGGAGCCATTGATGATTGAGAAGCTGAAGGAGGGGAGGTTTGGGGGTCATGACTATAGGGTGCAGGGGTGGAATAGACTTAGGGGAGAGGTGAGGTGAGGCCCAAAGGCAAGGGAAGGGCTTGGCATGGAGCAGACTGGAAGCTCAGAGAAAATTGCCAGGGGATATGAAAAAGGGAGGAACAGGATAAGAGCAAGACTCAGTGCCTGGGGTCTGTGTGTGGGACAGACTGCCTGGGGAGGAAGTGGAGGACACAGTGAGTGCTGGGGGAAGATCAGGTGGCACCCACAGCAGACCAGGCACAGATTCATACGGAAAAGGCCATGGGCAGCATTGGAAGGGCCCCTACCATAATACTGGACAGGTTTTCTTGGGCTGGGTTGGACAGGGGCCTCAGGACCCTGCTGAAGCCCTGGGCCCTCTTGGTGCATCCCAGGAAGGTTAAATGTGTGTCACCTGCCTTCTCAGTATCTACTGTCGCTCTCTCCCACAGTGGCGATGCCTGTGATTACTTGGTTGGAAATCTTGACCCAAGTGTCAGTCCTGGCCAGTTCACCATGAACAATCAATACGTGAGTCCTGAGTGAAGGGAAACCTGAGATTGGGACTTAGGAACAGAGTCCTCCAGAAGGGCACAGGCCTCCCTGCCCTTCTTAGTTGTTGTCCTGTGGGGAGAAGCTCCTGCTGACTAGTCACAGTAGAAGCAGATAGTCTCTTCATCCAGGCCAGGATGACTTTCACTGTCTACATCACAGTTTATGATACAACAGGGAGCTACACCATGAGAGTAGTAATCACAGAACACAATCAGTATGCCATTGTGTTCTTCAAGGAGACTCTTGGAGACACAGATTACTGCAAGGCCAATCTCTATGGTGAGTCCTCTCTCCCTACCCTCAGGGACCTGGCTCTTGGTCACCCTTTAAGGAGGGAGCCCTTTCTCTCAAGACCTTAAAGGGTTCTCCAGTTTGAGGATCCTCGGGAAAGAGGCCATGTCATAGACAGTCCATGGGAAAGGGGTCTGAGACCTCATTCACTCATTCAACAGAGTTTATGGAGTGAGCCAAGGGTAGAGTGCACACCTGTCATCCCAGCATGTGAGAGGCTGAGGCAGAAGAATTCCAAGTTTAAGGCCAGTGTGAACTACATAGCAAGACACTGTTGCAAAATTTTTTTAAATATGAAGTATCTTTCTGTTGGACATTCACTGGCAATCTTGGCCACTGGGAGAACCAAGGAGCTGAGCCCTCCTTTCAAGAAGTACTTCGTCATCACGGCCAAGTTTCTGAGCTTCACAGAGGACAGAATCCACTTTTCTGCCCCCATAGGTAATGGCCAGCATACAAGAGAAGAAGGGGGTTTGGGATGTGTTCAGGCCTGATGCTGCTTGACCAGGAAAAGAAGACAGGAGAGAGTCTCCCCTCCTCCATTCATTGGGAAAATGGTGGTGAAAATCTGGGGTCTCTGGGTCCAAAGTGACCATGGTTCCAAATGCTCCCCATTAGAGTTTAATCCTTCCCTGCCCGGTTGATGATTTTAGGCCTAGATCTGCATTTCCCCACTCTCACTGTCCTGAGCAACCTCCTCTCCACAGTAGTTCTTGCTGTCCTGGACCAACTCCTCCATATACCTTGTATTTTCCTGTCCTGCCAACCTACCCCTTCAGCTGCAGCTTGCTTTTCCTGATGTAGGAGATGTTCTAACTTTCAAGTTCCCTAGGCTGGGAGTGGATTCCATCCAGGCCACTCAGGGCCACTGGCTGTGTGGCTGACCGGAATCTGCAGGCAAATAGGGCAGAGACCTTGGTTCAAAGTCACTGTGAGTCTCAGGCCCTCTTGGGGTCTCATCCCCATGTTCTGAATTCAGGGAAGTCCCAGATCCTCTACTGGACCAGGCAAGCCCTGAGGCACCCAGGGGAATGCAGGGGTCCTGGTAGCCAGAAGTCACAAACACACACACACACACACACACACAGACACACACACAGACACACACACACACACACACACACACACACACCTGTCTGCTCTAATGTTCTTTTTCCTCCACAGAGGAGTGCATCAATGACTGAAGAAAAGATGAGTATGGCTGGCCAGGGGCCTGATAGGAAATTAGGGTGGGGCCAACTGGGGTCTCAGGGCTACCTTTGTTCCTCCCTTCTCTAACCCAAAGCCCAGTCATCTTTACAGTGCTGTTCCCTCTTAGGTGTCTCCTGTCTCTTCACCCCCTGTTCTTCCTATCACTGCTTCTCAAGGTGCCATATGCCTGCCCACCAGCCACAATTCCTGTGAAAGAGCTGGAAGACCCTTCTTTCAGTACACCACTGCACACCTACCATCCCAATTCAGCCCACTGATGGAGCCCACTTTTCTGCCAAATAAAAACATGCAACAGGGTCTCCAACTCTGGGATTCTTTCCCCTGGCCCTTGAGAAACTGAAGAGCAAAAGGTGGGCTCACACCACCATCACTCCCAAGGCCTGCTGGCCCCAGAACCCAGCCTGACGTTAGCTTGGCAGGAGGTAGAGAGGAGAAATATCTGGAAGAGAGAGACTGAAGGGCAGGGGGAAAACAGGACTCTGATCTCAAAAACCACAGAATGTTCTCAATTCCTACTCCTAGAACTTAGCTGGGAAAGACAAGTAGGTTTACATGTTCTAGGCTTCTGGACAATAAGCTCTCTAAGAACTACAAAGAACAATTATCTCTAATGATGAAGCCATATCTCTGGAGGCACGGGCTACAGAATATCCTAAACAAATGAAACTGACCACAATCCGATGCTCTCTCCGGCACGACCAGCCAGCATAAACCAGTGAGACAAGAAGCGTGAAGCTCTGTGACCGTCCCGGGCCCTGCACGTGCCACGGTGAGGTCCAAGGTGTGGCTTGGAGCCCCACCTCCATCCGACGCTCTCCCCAGCGTGACCAGCCAGCATAAATTGTTGAGACCAGGAGCGTGAAGCTCTGTGACCGTCCCGGGCCCTGCCCATGCCGCGGTGAGGTCCTCTTAGTAGTGCAGGCGCCTCCGAGGCCCAATCCCCCGCCCCCCGCATGCCTCTGGCCTGCTGGCTTTTCTGCTGCCTGGTCCCACACTACAGAGGCACAGGGGACTATAAAGACCCTTGTCCTGAGCCCCATAAGATAGAGCAGAAGTTAGTAACAGAAAGAGGGCTTCTCAGGCTCCTCGATGAAAACTGAAGCTCAGTGGAAAAGTCAAGAGAATCCCTACAATAAAGGCACATCAGACCACTGTACTTGGTCTGCTGCTGGCTTGCTGAGACTCATTGACTCCTATATGCACATGAATTCCTACATTGCCTACTGTGACACCAGAGACATACCCTGAAGGAGACCCATAATTTTTTTTTTTTTTTTTGCTACATGCAAAAAAGAAAAAAAAATTTTTTTCTCTTATTTTTAATTCTTAATTTTTACTTTTTTCTAGTCTTCAAATTTTTACTTTTCCTTCTTTTCTTTCATCTTTTCTTTCTCCCTCTCTCTCTCAATTGTTCTCTCGCTGTCCCACATTGCTCTTCACCGCCTCATTTGTTCCTTTCTGCACTGAATTTGGATATCTCCTTTATTTTTCATTTCTTCTCTTTTTCCTTCTCTTATCATTAGGTTTGAAGGAAAGTAAATACGGCATCTAGCCTCCTTGTTGCTGTTAGGTGATTCTATTCACATCTTTGTTCTTTCACTCTGCCTTTTCCTCTTGCCTTTAACAACTTCTTAGAGTTTGTGTGATCTTTCTGTGTCTTCTGGCCTCACCATTAATCTTTCCTGATCGTTCTACCTGTCCCTCCCTCCCCAACTCCTTTTAACTCCCCTCCCCGAAGGGGAAAGATGCTATATTGAAGAGTTTATTCACTATAAACTTATGTTGGGTTGGTCCTTGGTTTTAATTTAACTCACATAGTTAAAAGCGATAGATTAATAACTGCCACAAATTGTCATTTTCTAAGCTGTGCTTGATGCTATGGTATTGCTGACTATGTCATTTGGGCTAACATGTTGTGATTGATCTAATTAGCTTTTCTTTCTGGGATAAGGAAAATAAAATAGCCTCAGAGTCATTAGAGTCTCAAAACACAAACAAAAGCTATATCTGGAAGACACTTCTGAAAAGCAATCATTCCACAAGGGTTTTCATAGCAGTGAATGCCCATATTCAGAGAGAACTCAGTTAAATAACCTAATCCAGAACCTCAAGCTCCTAGAAACAGAAGAGCATAACAAACCCAAAGCCCTCACAAGATAGGAAATTATAAAGATCAGAGCAGAAATCAATGCAATGGAGACTAAGAGAACAATTAAAAAAATCAATGAATCAAAGAGTTGGTTTTCTGAAAGAATAAATAAAACCAATAAACCTTTAGCCAACCTTATCAAAAAAAGAAAAAAGGCTCAAATCCATGCATTTAAGAATGAAAACGGTGGTCCAGACTCAAAACACAGGCAGGAGTGCATTCTGTGCCATGGCAGGTTGGTGGCCGGAGAGGTAGTGGTGGATGCGCTGCCATAAGGCTATGAGGGCCCAGGCGTGCAGGAAGCCACTGCTGCTCTGGTAGAGGAGGAAACTTGCAGATACCGACCTACCAAGAACTACCTGAGCTACTTAACAGCCCCGGGTTATAATTCTGCTTTTGAAACTGACATAATGAGAAATGAATTTGAAAGACTGGCTGCTCGACAACCAATTGAATTGCTCAATATGAAACAATTGAGGTTCCAGCCCCTTCCTCAGGTCAGAAAAATGACACTACTGCATGGCAAGAATGTGTAAACAATTCTATGGCCCAATTAGAGCACCAAGCAGTATGAATTGAGAATCTGGAGCTAATGTCACAGCATGGATGTAATGCCTGGAAAGTATATAACAAAAATCTAGTTCATATGATTGAACATGCACAAAAAGAGCTTCAGAAGTTAAGGAAACATATTCAAGATTTAAACTGGCAGCAGAAAAACATGCAACTCACAGCTGGATCTAAATTGAGAGAAATGGAGTCAAATTGGGTGTCCCTAGCCAGTAAGAATTACAAGATTGAACAGACTATTGTGCAACTAGAAAATGAAATCTATCAAATTAAGCAGCAACAGGGAGAAGCAAACAAAGAAAACAGCCAGCAAGACTTCTGAAAAGACTGACTTGCTGAGTAGAAAGGAAGGAAAGTTGGGCTCTTACAAACATCAGCCATCTAAACTATCCCTGAACCACGAAGGACAACAGCCTCTCACAAAAACCATTAGTGGGTAAATGCTTAGAAATCATAATGTATGGATTATTATAATAATTGTATTGAGAATTTTTGTGAAATAAAAGTTATCAACTTGGTTAAAAAAAAAAGAAGAATGAAAAAGGTGAAGCCACGACAGATCCAGCAGAAATCCAGAGGATCATCAATAACTACTACAAGAACCTATACTCTAATAAAATGGAAAACATGGAAGAAATGGGCAGATTCCTAGATACATACGAATTGCCAAAATTAAATGAAGAAGATATAGAAATTCTAAACACCCCAATTGCAATCAGTGAAATTGAAAATGTAATAAAATATTTACCAACAAAGAAAAGTCAAGGTCCTGATGGGTTCACTGCTGAAATTTACAAGACATTTAAAGAAGAACTATCACCATTACTCTTTAAACTCATCAGGGAAATTGAAAGGGAAGCAAGGCTTCCAAATTCCTGGAAGCAAGTGTTACTTTGATCCCAAAACCAGGGAAAGACCCAACCCAAAAAGAGAACTACAGACCAATCTCCTTAATGAACATAGATGCAAAAATCCTCCACAAGATACTGGCAAACAGAATACAGAGGGTCATCAAGAAGATCATACACCCTGACCAAGTTGGATTTATCTCAGGGATCCAAGGATGGTTCAACATTCATAAATCAATAAATGTAATACACTATATTAACAGAGTCAAGGATAAAAACAACATGATCATCTCAATAGATGCAGAAAAAGCATTTGACAAAATCCAACACCCATATGTGATAAAAACACTACAGAAAATTGGAATAGAAGGTCTTTATCTCAACCTGATTAAGGCTATCTATGAAAAACCAACAGCCAACATCATACTAAATGGTCAAAAACTGAAAACTTTCACGTTAAAATCAGGAACAAAACAAGGAGGCCCACTATCACCACTCCTGTTCAATGTTTTTCTGGAAGCATTAGCCATAGCAATTAGAAAACACAAAGAAATAAAAGGAATAAAGGTAGGAAAGGAAGAAGTGAAACTGTCATTATTTGCTGATGATATGATACTTTACATAGAAGATCCAAAAAAACTCAGTCAAAAGTCTTCTAGACCTAATTGACAGATTCAGTAGAGTAGCTGGACACAAGGTCAGCACTTAAAAAACAATAGCCTTCTTATATGCAAATAGCAGACCCATTGAGAGAGAAATTCAGGAAATAATTCCTTTTACAATAGCATCTAAAAAATATGAAATATCTAGGAATCAACCTAACAAAGGAAGCAAAAGACCTTTACACTGAAAACTGCAGCACTCTGAAGAACGAGATCGAAGAGCATATAAGAAAATGGAAAGATATCCCTTGTTCCTGGCTAGGAAGAACCAATATAGTGAAAATGGCCATACTTCCAAAACTACTATATAGATTTAATGAAATGCTGATTGAAATACCAACAATATATTTCACAGAACTAGATAAAACCATCCAAAAAATCATTTGGAAACAGAAGAAACCTAGAATAGCAAAAGCAATTCTAGGCAACAGAGACATGGCTGGTGGTATCACAATCCCCAACTTGAAACTATACTACAAAGCCACTGTGATAAAAACAGCATGGTACTGGCAAAGAAACAGACCTGAAGATCAATGGAATAGATTAGAAGATGCAGAAACAACTCCAGACATACCCAGCCACCTTATCTTTGACACATCAGGCCCTGGGATCCACTTTGGGCAGCTGATTCATTTGCTTACATTGACCCAAGCAAGGTAACTTCCCATAGTTCCTCACTCTGGCATAGCCTTTCAGGATCAAACTATCAGGGCACACTTTGTGTTTCCTTCCTGGGTAGCTATAGGCATGGGTTTCTTATTGCCATAATAACAAGTTGCCACAAACCAACAACTTCAAACAGCAACCATGTATTCTCTTTCAACCCACAGGCCAAAGTATTATCAGGATTCTGGGCTCCTTCGAGAAATTCTTCCTGGTTCTTCTCCTGAGCAAAGAATTGGTCAAAACAAGTGCAAAAGGTAGTGAGATTTTATATCTACTAAAGGTATTAAAAGTGGGGGGGGAGGGAGTATGTCCTCCAGAGTAAGGGTAAGCTTATTAAAAAGAGGAAAAGAAGTATGCTCTTCAGAGTACACAGTGGGCCACTGAAAAAGCTTAGAGTGGAAATAAGGTTAATGGTGGCTGTCTCTTGTATCCCCCATTCTGATGTCAGATCTAGGTTATCCTATCAAAAACATGCACTATCTCACACCAAAATTAAAGACACCATTCTCTGGTTGGTCCCAGGTGCAGAGCTTGGGCACATGTGTCCTGGAACTCCATGATTGACAGGTCATGCCCATTTCCCCAGCCACTGTCATGCCCAAATTTCCTGCCTCATTTCTCCCTGAGACATAGAAATCCCTACAATTATTTAGGAATTGATGAGATTGTGGTGGTCTCTGTCTTCAAATAGCCACTTCCAGCTGAAAGGGCCTGTATGCCCTACTACTGAGTATTATGTTCTAACTACCTGGGCTTAGAAAAACCTGTCAGGAGACAATGATAAAGGAGTCAGTACCTATATGTGAAGAACTGGTGAGCCGCCTGTTCAACAGTAGAAAGTTTGGTGAATTTATCAGGAGAGTCACAGGCTGTTGTCTGGATCATCAGCCTTTAATGAATAAACTATACTATTAGTTTAGGGATGCAGAGAAATTATCAAGAGCCTGAGAGCCATAGCCTTAGCAAGATGCCACACATTATGGATCTAATTAAAAATAGGAATCTGAATATAATACTCATTTAAGCTGTGGTGGATTAGAAGTCATTAGTGACTATTTATCTGAACCTGGAGGGAAAACCTGGAGTTTTTCTGTTTGAAGAGAAGTTTCAGATCTTCCAGAGGTTCACATGATTAGTTTTCTCCATTTTGGTGTTCTTTTTGCTCAGACAGTTAAGATGGACCTAACTTTATCCTCAAATGGTGAATCTAGAATGACAGCAATCTTCATGGAAAGATAGACTGTCTCTAAAAGTTGTAGACTTTCCTGTTTGTGCTTAATAGATGACTGTTTATTAGTTAGCAGGCACCTTTCCCTCCAGAGTGTTACATGAGTATGTAGCACCAGAAAGGTGTATTTGGAATCTGTGTTAATGTTTAGCTTTTTACCTTTTCCTAAAACCAATGCCTAAGTAAGGGCTATAAGCTAGGTTTTTGAGCAGAGGTCCCTGGGGCAAAGTGTTTGGCCTCAATGAATTGACAATAGTATAACCTGCTTTTTTATGTTCTTTTTGGATAAAGCTACATCACTGAACTACACCTCCTCCAGCTCTTGGAGAGACAGGACATTGATGTCCTGCTTGCTTGCACAGGCGTGGGAAATCACCTGTTTGTAAGAGTGGCTAAACTCTGAGCCTGTTGGTATTGGTGAGGCAGGATTTAATGTATTTCAAGTCTTTATGGTAGCTTCAAGAATGTCTAGAAGTATGGCCTGGCATTGCCCTGTCAAAATCTGCTTTAGCCTTTGTCAGAATTGGAGAACTGTCCCCATGTTTGCCAATAGATCTCTTCCCAGTAAGGGAGTATGACACTGTGGGACAATTTAAAATGTCATTAAACATTTGACCTTCTTTGTAAATAGGAAGGCATGGAGGGGTTGAAGGGAGGGCAGAGGAATGGGGGAAAAATAAGAGCCAAGATACATCATGTACAGATACAAGCAACCACTGATAAATGTAAAAGTATTGTATAGCTAAAATGTACCAATAAAAGAATTTAAGCAAAAAAAAAACATGACCTAGGTCTGCGGATGCCCTACCGGGGTTGTGAGTCATGTGGAACATGCCAAATCAGCCTGCTGCAGACAGGCAGGTCTGAGCACTCCCTACCGAGGTCACAAGTTGCATGGAACATGCTGAATCAGCCCAAGCCCTGGCAGCAATCCACTGGACACACCAACCCCCTGCTCCTCTGGCCTCTTCTTTGTACAGCCACCTGGTTCCACACTACAAAGACACAGAGGACACTGGACCACCAGACCATGGTACTGGGTAAGTTGGTGTCATCCTCACCTCCCATCAGGACTGGGTCTATCTTTAGGGGAAGGGCAGCTGGAACCTTCAATACAACTCTGCAGAGTTCAACCCTACAGGAGGACAGGGAGCTCAACTTGGGACTTGCAGCCAGAAATCTGCCTGAATCTAATGGGTCTCCAACTACCTTGCTGAGACCCATTGACTTATACCTACACACTGCTACCCACATTGCCTATTGTGACAGTAGAGACATACCCTGAAAGAGGCCCTACATCTTCACTGTTTTTTTATTCCCAAAATTAGTATTATTAGCTTGTTTTTTTCTCTTTTCTTTTGCTCCTCTTATCTATAATTCTTTTTCCTACTATTTGCAAATATTTGTTTTTCTCTCCTTTTTTTCTTATCTTCTTTCTTTTCTCTTTCCTTTCTGTCTTACACTCACTGTCTTGCTCTCCCACATTCTTCCTCTTCCCTTTTTGTCCCTGTTTTGGTTCTCATTTGGAGTTTTTCTTTATTTTACTATTATTCTCTTTTTCCTTCTCACCTGTGTCCTCTGGCCACACTGCTAACCTTCCCCTATCCTTCTTCCCATCTGTCCCTCCCTCCCCAACCCCTTCTAACTCCCCATCTCAAAGGGTAAAGTTGTTATATTGAAGAGTTTATTCACTATATGTTGGGTTGTTCCTCGATCTTGATTTAATTCACACAGCTAAAGGTGATAGATTAATAACTACCACAAAATGTCATTTTTGAAGATGTACTTGATGCAATGGTGTTGCTGATTGTATCACTTGGGCTAAGGTGCTGTTATTGATCTAGTCAATGAACCTTCCTAGTATAAGGAAAATGAGATAGCCTTAGAGTCATTAGAGACTCAATACTTAAAGACCAGCTATATCTGGAAGACACCTCTGAGAAGCAATCATTCCATTAAGTGTTCTAATTACAAGCAACAAAGATACATACAATAAGCAATTTCAAACTATCAACCCAGGACATATAAACCAAGGACAGTACCAAAAAAAAAAAAATGAGAAGACATTTAAGTGAGGCACAAACTTAGACTTCCACCCCACCAAGGGTAAATCCTGGGGAAAATGAAATAGAAAAGTCCCATAACCAACCACCTGGATACCCGGAACTGATAGCAGGGGAAGTAACAAAACAGGTGAATGAGGCTCTAGAAAACTTCAAAGCAGAAATAATCTCCCAGATATCTACAGAGATGGTGAGCAGAGTGAAAGACCTGATTAGAGGATCTAGAACAGAAACAGATAAAAAAAATAGATGAGCTCAGACACATGCTGGAAGCCACAAATACCCAGCATAAGAAAGAAATGGAAACTATGATCACCCAGCATAAGAAAGAAATGGAATCCATGAAACAGATTCAAACAGATATTCAGGAGATCAAAAACTCCATTGAAAGTATCCACAGCTGATTAAGGGAATCTGAAGATAGAATATCAGATATAGAAGACAGAAACATGGTTAGAGACCATGAAAATAGAGATTTCTTAAAAATAGTAAGGAACCACGAGAAATCAATCCAACAACTGCTACATGATGAAAAGAAGAATAATATAAGACTGATAGGAGTCCATGAGAAAACAGGAGAAAGCACAATTGACATAAAAAACTGTTCACAGAATAGTGGAAAACTTCCCAGACAGAGGTAGAGAATTGGACATACAGATAAGTGAGGCATATAGAACTCCAACTAGCCATGATCAAAAAAAATCTACATCTAGACATATAATAGTCAAGATCCCAGAAATCCAATAGAAAAACAAAATCCTACAAGCAGTTAGAGAAAAGAAACAAATCACCTACAAAGGAAAGCACATCAGAATCACAGCAGACTTCTCAACACAAACCCTCAAATCAAGGAGAGCCCGGAGTGAAGTATTTCAAGCCCTAAAAGAAACTAACTTCCAACCTAGACTGTTGTATCCTGCAAAATTATCTTTCAAAATTGATGGGGAAATTAGATACTTTCATGACAAAGAGCACTCAAGAAATTTCATGAACACCAGACCAGCACTACAAGCAATTCTAAACAATATCCTAGAAAAAAGCAATGAAGGTCACAACTCCATGAGGCCCAACAGAGGAAGCCACCAGGCAAGGAAAGACACTAAAGGGAAAGGGGGAAAAATAAGAAATAAAAGCCAACAACAGTAAAACATCATGACAAGGATGAGTCAATATCTCTCAATTATAACTATCAATGTTAATGGCCTTAATTCACCAGTCAAAAGAAATAGACTGGCAGAATGGATTAAAAAGGAAAATGCAACAATATGATGCATACAAGAAACACACCTAACTCAAAAAGAAACTCATAGACTGAAAGTAAAAGGATGGAAAACAGTTCTCCATGCCACAGGAACCCAGAAGAAAGCAGGGGTAGCAATCTTATTTACAGACAAAGTAGATTTCAAACCAAAGCTAATTAAGAGGGACAAAGATGGTCACTACATCCTTGTGAAGGGAACAATCCAACAGGAAGAGATGACAATCCTAAATATATATGCACCAAATACGAACGCCCCCAACTATACAAAACAAATATTAATAGACATGAAAAACCAAATAAACACCAACACAGTTGTAGTGGGGGACCTCAATACCCCACTATCACAAATAGACAGATCATCTAGACAAAAAATTAACAATGAAATTTTAGAACTGAACCAAGCTATTGAACAAATGGACTTAATAGATGTTTACAGAGTGTTTCACCCCACAAAATCAGAATAAACATACTTTTTGGCTCCACATGGGTCATTCTCCAGAATAGACCACATGCTAGCTCATAGGAATGTCTAAGTAAATGAAAAAGAATTGAAGTTACCCCCTGTATATTATCAGACCATAGTGCAATAAAATTGGAGATCAATAACATAAAAAACCACAAAACCCCAACAAACACATGGAAACTGAATAACACCCTCTTGAATAACCAATGGGTCACAGAAGTAATTAAAGAAGAAATTAAACAGTTTCTACAAGTAAATGAAAATGCTAGTACAACGTACAGGAATCTGTGGGACACAATGAAAGCAGTTCTATGAGGGAAATTCATAGCAGTGAATGCCCATATTATGAAAACAGACAAAGCTCAGATAAATAACCTAATGCAGAACCTCAAGCTCTTAGAAAAAAGAAGAGCAAAACAAATCCAAAGTTCGTACAAGAGAGGAAATTATAAAGATCAGGGCAGAAATCAATGCAATGGAGACTAAGAGAACAATGCAAAAAAATCAATCAATCGAAGAGTTGGTTTTTTAAAAGAATAAATAAAATCAATAAACTTTTAGCCAACCTTATCAAAAAAAGGAAAGAAAAGGCACAAATACATGCAATTAAGAATGAAAAAGGTGAAGTCACAACAGATCCAACAGAAATCCAGAGAATCATCAATACCTACTTCGAAAACCTCTACTCCAATAAAATGGAAAACACAGAAGAAATGAGCAGATTCCTAGATACATACGAATTGTCAAAGTTAAATGAAGAAAATATAGAAATACTAAACACCCCAATTACAATCAGTGAAATTGAAAATGTAATAAAATATTTACCAACAAAGAAAAGCCCAGGTCTGGATGGCTTCACTGCTGAATTTTACAAGACGTTTAAAAAAGAACTAACACCATTACTCTTTAAACTCATCAAGGAAATTGAAAGGGAAGCAATACTTCCAAATTCATTCCTGGAAGCAAGTGTTACTTTGATTCCTAGATCTTAATATTGTAATTTATACAATGTATAACTGATATTGTGTAACAGGAAGAAAAGGTCTAAAGGAGCAGGGGAAGTGGGAGGGGTAGGGGAAAGGAAAAAAGGGGAAAGAAAAAATATGAGAAAAGGAAAAAAATGGAAACAAAGTCTTTGCAAATAGGGAAGGGTGGAGGGGGTGAAGGGAGGGCAGGGGAAGGAGAAAAAAATAAGAACCAAGATACTCAAGTAATGGTACAAGATCCCAATGATGAATGTAATTGTGTTTTATACCTAAAATGTACAAATAAACAAAGAGAAAAAAAGAGAAATCAACCAACAACAAATGCTGGCAGAGATGTGGAGGAAAAGGAAACCTTCTCCTCTCTTGATAGGAGTGAAGGCTGGTGTAGTCACTGTGA
The DNA here is from genome assembly GCF_053883595.1 of Heterocephalus glaber. NCBI lineage: Eukaryota > Metazoa > Chordata > Mammalia > Rodentia > Bathyergidae > Heterocephalus > Heterocephalus glaber. The sequence goes on along the minus strand of NW_028258316.1, from coordinate 6,784,686 downwards.
AATCAGTGTGGAAATTCCTCAAAAAACTAGAATTAGAGGTCTATTTGACCCAGCTATTCCTCTTCTGGGTATCTTACCACAAGAATTGAAAGCATGAACACTTATGTGCCACCTGAGGCTGCTCTACCATGCTGCTAACCTCGCAGCTGACAGCGCTGGTCCCCATGAGCTTCAGTGTTACTAGCTGAGGAGGCTCTACTCCGGATGGAAATCACAAGTAGCTCCAGAGACAAGCTCAGCAGGTCCCAGCACCCGAAAGGAAGCTAACCCACCTCCATCCCAGGCTCCTAGGGCAGAGAAGGTGAGCTGGTCCCAGCACCTGGAAGGAAGCTCCCCCACCACCATCCCAAGCTCCTAAGGCAGAGAAGCTGAGCTGGTCCCAGAACCCAGAAGGAAGCTGCCCTACTGCCATCCCAAGCTCCTAGGGCAGAGAAGGTGAGCCACATGGGCGCCAGAGGCACCCCCTCCCTTGGAAATGAGAAGACACATGAACAAGCCTCAAAAACAGACTTCTGGATCACCTACAGCAACCCCAAAGGGAAGCAAGATGGAACAATCTGATACTCAACCACCTGGGCTCTCTGAACTGGCAACAATAGAGGATCTGGGAAAAATGAAATCAGAAATAATTACTCAGATAACAGCAAAGATTTTGCTCATGATGCAAGACATGATTAATAAATCTAGAGAGGACACAGATTTTAAAAAATAGAGGATCTGAGGAACATGATGGAATCCCAACATAAGAAACAAATGGAATCCATAAAATACATACAAACAGATTTCCAAGAGATTAAAAACTCCATTGAAAGTCTGAACAGAATGAACCAAAGTGAAGATAGAATTTCAGATATAGAAGATAAGATTGCAATTAGTGAGGAGGAAAAGAAAAATTGTTTTAAAATTGTAAGGGAACACGAGAAATCAATCCAGCAGCTGCTAGATGATGCAAAGAAGAATAACATAAGACTGATTGGAGTCAATGAAGAAAGAGGAGAGAGTGCAGATGACGTAAAAAGAACCGTTCACAGAAGTGATGGCAGAAAACTTCCCAAGGAGGGGAAAAGAACTTGACATACAGATAAGTGAGACATATAGGACTCCAGCTAGCCTTGATAAAAAAAAAATCTACATAAAGGCATATAATAGTTAGGATTCCAGAAATCCAAGAGAAGAATAAAATTCTACAAGCAGTGAGAGAAAAGAAACAAATCATATACAAAGGAAAGCCCATCAGAATCACAGCAGACTTCTCCATGCAAACCCTCAAGGCAAGAAGAGCTTGGAGTGATGTACTTCAAGCCCTAAAAGAAAACAGCCTCCAACCCAGATTGATGTACCCTGCAAAACTATCTTTCAAAATTGATGGAGAAAAAAGATACTTTCATGACAAAGAGCACATCAGGAACTTCATGAATACCAAACTGGCACTCCAAAAAACTTCAGACAATACCCTAGGGAAAGACAATGAGGATCACAACCCCAGGAAACCCAGCAGAATGAATCCAATGGGCTTGACAAATTAAATGCAAGGAGGAGATTCCAACAAAAGGAAAAAGTCATGACAAGGCTGTTAAAACTTTTAACTTCATCTCCCTAATGAGTGTATAATTCGATCTTATTATTGTACTGATTAGTATTTTTCTGATTCTAGAGTTGCACACCATTCCTTGTGCTATACTGGCTATTTATCATCTTATGTTTACATTTTAATTGGGTTGTCTATTAATGAGCTCTAAGAATTCTTTATATATTCTGGTCATAGGTTATATATATTGTAAATATGGTCTGTTTAAGAACTACTTTTCATTTTAATGATGTCATTTAAAGTTCTAAATTTTGATGGAATCCCATTTATCAATTTTTTCATTTATACATCTTGGTTTTTGTATCCTAGGTAGTTCTTGCCTACCCTGAATTCATAAATATTTTCCCTTATAATTTCTTCTTAAAGTTTTATACTTTTAGGCTTTCTTATTTAGGTTCATCGATCCCTTCAAGTTATTTTCATGTTTGGAAAAAAAGGGTTGAGGTTAATTTTTTATATATGGATACCAGGTGTTCTAGTGCTGTTTGCTGAAAACACTGTCTCTTCCTCAGCTCTTGAATTGAGTTTATATTCTATCAAATGCTAATGTTAAATAATATTTCAAAACTCAGTGGACCGTATATGTGTGGTTCTACTTCTAGATTCTCTGTTTTATTCAAATGATCTATGTGTCTTTCCTTACACCAACACTGCCTTGATTACTGTAGCTTTAGAAGTCTTAAAATTAGGTACTAAATATCTTACAACACTGTTTTTGTTTTTGTTTTTAACTTTTCTAGGTCCTTTGTACTCCTACATAACTTTAAAATTTCAATATCCAGTTCTTCATTTATAGCAAGTATACACATACCTGAATTTTTATATATACCTTGTGTTTTCTAATCCTGCTAAATTCAAGTACAAGTTCTAGGGGCTCCTAGAGATTTCTTAGTATTTTCTCTGTAGATGATCATTTCATCTACATATAAAGATTTTGCTTCTGCGGTGCCAATCCTATCCTAGTTGTGTCATTTTATTGCCAGACTATTTTGGTGGGGACTAGGTTTCAAAGTTTAATGGACAGATAATGAGTAAGCATATCTGCCCTTGTCCCCCACCTGAAGGAAAAAGAATTGTATCTTCTCCATTTATATAAGGCATTCTCGCTGGAAGTATGGAGTACATGTCTTTAATCTGTTGAGAAGTTTCTGTTCTACTTCTAGGCTCCTGATAGCTTTTACCATGAACAGCTGTAGAATTTGATCGAATACTTTTTCTCCAACTAGTGATAGGATCATATGGTTTTTCCCTTTCCTCTGTTAAAATGATGACTTTTGGGGGTGGATCTTCCAATGCTGAGCCAACACTGCCATCCCTATAACAAAACCACTTTCTACATCCTCCCAGATCTGACTTCCAATAGTTTGTTTTGTTAAACAAATTTCTATCCATGTTCATACTTTTTTCTTTTATTATCTTTATCCAGTTTTAGGATTAGCACAATGTTGAGTTCCTAAAATGAGGGGAGAAGTGTTCCTTCTTTTTTCTGCTTTTATTCTTTGATATAATTTAGCAGTTAAAATGTTTATGAGCCTGCTGTTGTCACATAGGTAAGTTTTCAAGCTAGGAATATACTTTCTTTAATAGGTGCTATTCAAATTTTTTATTTCCTCCAGAGTTAGTTTCATTAATTTGTCTTCCAAGGTACTTCTTAGAAGTTGTCAAATTTATTTCAAAAAAGATTTTTGTAATATGCTTTCTATATCCTTTTAAATTCTGTAAAATCTGTGGTAATGTCTCCTAGATCTTAATATTGTAATTTATAAAATGTATAACTGATACTGTGTAACAGGAAGAAAAGGTCTAAAAGACCAGGGGAATTGGGAGGGGTAGGGGAAGGGGAAAAAGGGAAAGGAAAAAATATGAAAAGAGGAAAAAAAATGGAAACAAGGTCTTTGCAAACAGGGAAGGGTGGAGGGAGTGAAGGGAGGGCAAGGGAAGGGGAAAAAAATAAGAACCAAGATAATCATGTAAAGGTACAAGATCCCAATGATGAATGTAACTGTATTTTATACTAAAAATGTACCAATAAACTTAATGGGAAAAAAAAAGAATTGAAAGCACCACACCACAGTGATATATGCACACTCATGTTTATAGCAACACAGTTTTTAATCGCTAAATCTTGGAGCCAAATGCCTATGAACCAATGAATGAATAAAAAAGATGTGGTTTTTCTATACAATGGAATACTGATCAACCATAAAGGGGGATAAACTTGAGACATGTGTAGGTAAATGAGACCTTGAGACTGTTCTCTTAAGTGAAATAAATCAGACACATATGTGTAAATATCTCATTTTCTGTCTGGTGTGAGAAACTGAAAGTATTAATAAGGACCAAAATGTATAATAGATATTGTGAAATAGGAAGAAATTGTTCAGAATAGTACTGAGTGTCAGATACTTAGTTAATAATTAAAATGTTTTATGCAAAAAATAAAAGGTATTGTCCCTTTAGGAGATGAGCGATGCATTAGCAATTGAAAATATATTCTTTTAAGATCATGATATACAGTATATTTGCCATTGTTATTCTCTAATTATTTTGTTATGAAATTTTGTTTTTCATAGAGATGATTTTATATCTTCTTTATTAATATCTACTTGTATTACATTAAAATAAAAAATGAAAAAGATTTCTTAAAACCATGTTTTCTTTATCAATTCTTTTTCATGCACCTATGGACTGTTTCCAAGATTTAGCTATTACTAATTGTGCTGCTATAAACATGGGTATGCATATATCACTGAGATGTGATGCTTTAAACTCTTTTGGGAAGATACATAGAAGGGGAATAGCTGGGTCAAATGGAACCTTGAGTTTTAGTTTTTTGAGGAATCTCCATGCTGATTTCCACAGTGGTTTTACCAATATAGACTCCCACCAACAGTGGAGAAGGGTTCCTTATTGCCCACAACCTCACCACCATTTGTTATTAGTTGATTTCATGCCGATAGCAATTCTTTCTTGAGTGAGATGAGATCTCAGGTTGTTTTAATTTGCATTTCTCAAATGATCAGTGATGTTGAACATTTTTTCATATATTTATTTTTATCTTCTTTTTTACTCATTAAGTTAATTGCTACATTTTACATGTACAATATAATGACATTCATCATTGGGAATTTGTACCTTCCCATGATATATTTTGGTTCTTATTTTTTCCCCATCTGCTGCCCTCCCTTCAAGACCTCTACTACTCCCTATTTACAAAGACTTTGCTTCTGTTTTTTCCTTTTCTCATATTTATTCTTTTTCCTTCCTTCCTTTCCCCTACCCCTTCCCCAATTTCCTCCTCCTTTGGACCTTATTTTCTATTTCATACTACCTCTTATACATTTTGATCATTATTTACACTTTCAGCTTCTCACACCAGAGAAACTATTCAGTATTTATGCATGTATGTCCTATTTATTTCACTTACAAGTATGGCCTTAATGTGCATTCATTTAGCTATAAATGCCTCTAGTTTCTCATTCTTTATGGCTGAGTAGTACTCCATTTTTTAAAAAACACATTTTCTTTATCCATTCTCCAGTTGATGGGCAATTGAGCTTTTTCCAAGTTTTAGCTATTGCAAACTGCTGCTATGAACATGGGTGCACATCTATCACTGTGGTATGATTCTTTTCATTCTTTTGGGAAGACACCCAACAGGGGAATAGTTGGGACAAATGGGACCTCTAATCCTAGTTTTTTGAGCTATCTCCATACTGATTTCCACAGTGGTTGCACCAGTCTACACTCCTACCAACAGTGGAGAAGGGTTCCTCTTTCCCCACAGCCCCACCACCATTTGTTATTGGTTAATTACTTGATAGCAGCTATTCTTTCTGGAGTGATGTAGAATATCAGCATTGTTTTCATTCACATCTCTTGAATGACCAATGATGTTGAACATCTTTTCCATATGTTTGTTTGCTGTTTCTACTTCTCTGTCTGAGAAATGTCTGTTCAT